>NC_091253.1:62752500-63045000 GCF_042477335.2 Ovis canadensis | reverse complement strand
GAGCCTTTCCAAATACCAAAAGACAGGACCCATATATTATATTTGGTTAACGCTCATGGACAGAAGTTTTCGTACTTTTTCTTTAATCGCAAGAAGTTCTGTTCTATAGCGTCATTCCCCAAATTTTTGTAAAAGGTTAAGTTTCTGATCATTCCCAGTCCCACACAAAGCAGCTCAGCACAGTGCCTGTAAGTGATAGTTCATCACCTGCAAAAACAAATGTTGCATCGTTTAGCTCCGCCAACAAGACCTGGAAGAGTCAAAAGATGAGATTTTTGAATACCTGGAGACAAGCTTTTCTTTCCTTAGGATGGACACTTACAAAGATACTCAAGCCTGGATCTAAACAGGAACATGCCTGTGCCCTTCACAACACACCGGCCTCAATTCGGGTCCAAGAGGGAAGAGACAATCCAGGAATTGACCTTCTCAAGTCCCAGACACCGACCAGATCTGCCTGAGGCCACAGGAAGCAGGAGGGTGTGTGCCCGGAGTCTGCACGGTGGGGTGGTGGGGGTGGTATTTGCTATTATAACTCACCGAAACACTTTCCAGAGGGGAGGGGGAGAAATTAAACTCTTTTTTCTCATGTAAATGGAGGACCCATCCACTCCAATTGGTATTCCACTAGTGCCATTTCTAAGATTTCAGTCTTTTATATATTTATTAATAAATAAATCACCCCGCGATTTTCTTTCCTGCGCAGTCCTCCTCTTTCCCATGCCTACTGGGAATCCGTATGCTTGTTGATTCGAGTGAATTAAAAATGGCACCAAGAAAAAGGAGCAAGGGCTATTTAACAACGTATTTCCTTGTGTCTCAAGTCCGCGCAGTTGCACAGAACCTCGTTCCTTGTCACTCCGCTGTTAAGAACAGCAGGCCACAGCCATTCAGGCTGCCTCATCAACTGTGAGTTTTAATTTGAGCCACTTTCACATTAAAAAAAGGAAAAAGAATCTTACTTTTTCCGCCAACCCATCTTCACCCCGTGTTGCACCACCTAAAGCTTTCAGGCGATGCTCTACTCCGGATCAAGCCAAGCATATCAAGGGTGCCTGTAACACTCACAGGCTAATGAACAATGCACAAAAACAAAGGGAACAGCAAGGCTCCTATTATCTGATCTTCCGTAAAACACAAAAAACGGCCTGCTCTGGTGCAGAGGAAGTGCCAGGAAGCCTGCAGGTGTGAGCCGGTTAAAAGAAAAGGCTTGGGCTAAATAGATTCTTTGACTGTCACGGATTAGACTCATGGCCCGAGTGGTAACACACATCTTTTCCTTTAATTTACAAAATTTTCTCACGCGTCTGCAAGAGTTCACCCCATCAGGGGCTTTCGGAGGCCATTGAAACGTCTTAAGTTTTAATTAAGTTGGAGTTGTCAGAAGAAAGCCTTTTTGGCACAGAGTCAGGGTCATTAATTACTGCTATCTTTGTTTCTTTCTGTAAAGAGAATTCTGATGACTTGTTGGGTTCCTTACCCAGCCTACATTTTCCACCCTGCAGTTCCCATTCAGTTCCAAGTGGGACTTGATTAAGCAGTTTACCAATTACTTCCATCAGTGTTAGGTACAAAGCATTTACACAATCTTAAATCTTTAGAAAAGAAAAAAAAGCATTTCTCATTAGTGGTTTAGGGAACAGTATTAATAACAAATTCATCTAGTAAGTGATCAAGCAGCTGGATTCTTGCATGAGTTTTTGCATTTAAATATAAATATTCTCACATTTTTCACATCATTATCTATTCAACTCCCCTGTTCATATTCTCACAGCCTGTGACTTTGCCTTTTTAGGCAATGCTAATCAATTTTAAAATTATTTACTTTACCTCATAATACAGAACTCTAGCTGGAAACATCCAATTTTGCCTGCTATCTTTTCAATCAGGCCAGTGTTTTTATTGTTTCTAGATAAAACTGACTGCTACTATCACTGATAATATTTTGTAGATACAAAAAAGCAAAAATTTTAGATGGTTTGTTAGTATGCTTCATATACCTCTAAAATAAATTTGTAGCTATTTGGACCAAGTATCTACACCAATACAAATCTTTTGGAATTGATTGTCATGTAAAAAAATTTCAAAGTTTTAAAACGCTACACAGACCTAAATACAGGTTATACATATCTGATTACATATGTAAAAGTTAGGAAATAACTTTTAATAATTTAAAAAATCATGAATTTAAATCCTGATATTTATGGGAAAGCATAATATTTTGAAACAATTTTCTTTAAAGACTCTCCTTTAGAGTATATATTTCGTATGTGTCCTTTACAAAGATTATGTATGGGCTTCCCTGGTGGCTCAGATGGTAAAGAGTCTGCCTGCAGTGCAGGAGGCTAGGGTTCAATCCCTGGGTCAGGAAGAGCACCTGCAGAAGGGAATGGCTACCCACTCCAGTAGTCTTGCCTAGAGAATCCCATGGACTTGAGAAGCCTCCATGGCAGGTTACTGTCTCTACGGTGCAAAGAGTCAGGTACAACTGAGCGATTAACACTTAGAAAGATTATGCATAATTTGTTATTCTTCCATTTCACAGAAAAAAAATAGCAAAAGACATTAAGATTCAGAAGTGAGAATGAAATTGAATAACTCATTCTCTCAGAAATCAGGAAATCTATAAAACAGAGTAAATGTGAATCAAGAAAGATGTCTTTCTATTCGCTGATATGGCTAGAATTAGTGTTTGAACTTAGCAACATCTACTTTGAAATCTGAATGAAATTGGTGGGAAAAGATTTACAAACCTGGGCAAATTCAATTACCAGAATCACCCAGTTCTTCTTGATGAACCTATGATACCACTTCATTTTTTTTTTTCCAGTAATCTCATCATCACCTGCCATGATTAACAATAACAGACGTGTTACCACCAAATATGTGCCATTTCAGACCCCGAGCTCTGAATGCCGTAATAGCACTCATCACTATAATGATAATAACTCATCATTATCTGATGATTCTCAGATGAGAAACTTCTGAGCCCAGAATTTGGACTAGGTTTCAGCATAGGGAAAGCCAAAACCACCAATGCTTTCATTCATTCGGGTCCAAAAATGGGTTGCTTTGGAAGGGATAGGAAAATTCCTGGTTTGACTGAATAGCTGATGCTGTCATGTCTTACAGATAAAACTATATGTTTTTTTGCCATTATACTCTTACTTATTAAGCCTGAAATGATGCACCTGGAAAAAAAAAGAGGGGTATAATTTTCCTCTAGTCCTCAATAAAAGTTCTAAATGTCATTTCTAATCCATAGCAAAATATATACATTCAGAAGTATAGATGAAATAAATTAGATCATCAAATGTAACTACTTGGTTCATTTTTTAAAAATCTAAGTTTTCTAAAAAGTAGTGAAGTAATAGTCTCACGTAGATAATTTCAAAGCCAAATATTAAAGTGAAATTCATCTTCCAGGGTTAAACAGTTATACAATATACAGAATATGAAGGCTCCATTCTCCCACTCATTGTTTACACATCTTTTGTAACACCCCAGAGACCATGACTTATAAGACTATGCTTTTCACCTTCAAACCACTTGTAAAAGTGTGAGAATTAAGTAGGCACTCAAGAATTGAGTCAATGTCCATGGGGTTGCTAAGAGTCAGACAAGACTGAGCAACTTCACTTTCACTTTTCTCTTTCATGCATTGGAGAAGGAAATGGCAACCCACTCCAGTGTCCTTGGCTGGAGAATCCCAGGGATGGTGGAGCCTGATGGGCTGCTGTCTATGGGGTCGCACAGAGTTGGACACAACTGAAGTGACTTAGCAGCAGCAGCAGGAATAATTTAGGAGAAGGCAGTGGCACCCCCATTCCAGTATTCTTGCCTGGAAAATCCCATGGATGGAGGAGCCTGGTAGGCTGCAGTCCATGGGGTCACTAAGAGTCTGACATGACTGAGCGACTTCACTTTCACTTTCATGTATTGGAGAAGGAAATGGCAACCCATTCCAGCGTTTTTGCCTGGAGAATCTCAGGGACGGGGGAGCCTGGTGGCTACCGTCTATGGGATCTCATAGAGTCGGACACGACTGAAGTGACTTAGCAGCAGCAGCAGCAAACAATGATATATATGATAGAAAAATCTTAAACTCAGAACTGAATTAACTTGCTAAATATAAGTATTGCTAAGTCGCTTCAGTCGTGTCCGACTCTGCGACCCCATAGATGGCAGCCCACCAGGCTCCGCCGTCCCTGGGATTCTCCAGGCAAGAACACTGGAGTGGGTTGCCATTTCCTTCTCCAATGCATGAAAGTGAAAAGTGAAAGTGAAGTTGCTCAGTCGCGTCTGACTCTTAGCAACCTCATGGACTGCAGCCCACCAGGCTCCTCCGTCCATGGGTTTTTCCAGGCAAGAGTACTGGAGTGGGGTGCCATTGCCTTATTTACAGATTTAGATAATAATTCTAGGACATATAACCTCATCTAATAATGTTATGAACCAATTCAGCCCACCCCTGGTTTATCTGAATCTGGAGACCTGGGTTCGATCCTTGGGTCGGGGAAGACCCCATGGGGAAGGGACTAGCAACCCACTCCAGTATTCTTGCCTGGCAAATCCCATGGACAGAGGAGCCTGGTGGGCTACAGTCCATGGGATTGCAAGGAGTCGGACACAACTGAATGACTACGCTTTCTTTCTTTCATCTGACTCTAGTCTGGATATAGTATTTCTAAATATGGCTCTTTCTTATGTTAAACTTTTTCTGGGTTGTCTGAGTGAACGTGAAATAGTTAGTTATGTGGAGTTTGGAAAGTTAATGGGATCCACTTTTTAACCACGTTCAGTTCCACAGACACTGGGTGTGCACACCATGGCAAGCGCTGGACGAGGTATTAAAGATGCAGAAGAGGCTCCGTATTTCCTTAGGAAGCTCATGGCCTCAGAGAAACAAAAAACCACCACAGCCTGGTGCAGTAAGGTGTTTCTCTGGGGAGAAACAGATTTCGCAGTAGGTGAAAGGTGGCACTGGCAGGTCCACCCATGATTAGCCTTGTAGACAGCAGGTGGAAGGGCAGCCGAGGCAGATGGAGTGATACGTGTGTCATGCCTGGAGGTAACAGAAAATGGGGCACATTTGATGCACTTAAGGATGTGGCCTGAGAGGTACATTTGGACAGAATGTGAAGTACCTTGTATGGCAGGCTGAGACTGGACTCAGAACTGAATGACCTGGGAAGTCACTGAAAGTTAAGTGGGAACGAGATGGGCTTAGTCTTTCTGGCCATGCAGCATATGGGATCTTCCCTTCAAAGAGGGATCGAATCCCATGCCGCCTGCATTGGGAACATGGAGTCTTAACTACTGGATCACCAGGGAAATCTGAGATGGGCTTAGTCTTCATGCTTCAGAAAGACCAATGCAGCCCCAGCAGACGGGGTGAGCAGTCTGGCTGTATGACCCTTAAAACAGTGAGGAAGTAGTGACATAGCTCATCACTGTTCCTCCACTTGGCCACTGGCTTTTGCCCTAATTCTCCTGAGGTTTCTTCTCAGTCTCCCTTACCCAACATTAATGTATCTGTGCCTTCCAGAGTTTAGTACTCATATTCAGGTGACTCCCGGATTTCAATCGCTAACCCAGATCTCTTTTCTGGGATCTAAATTCATTTTGTATGAATACCATCTTGACATATCCCTTTGGATGTCTCACAGCAACCAGAACTCAAAAACCACAAAGCTAAATGGATTCTCCATTTTAATTTGTCACCTACTCTTTCCCACACTAACTTCTATCAAGTCCTTTTTTATATACTAGGTACCATTCTAAATTGCTTATGTATGCTCTTTGATCCAATCCCCATAATATGGCCTCCTACAGAGAAGGTGGGGCTTCCCAAGGTGGCTCGGTGGTAAAGAATCTGCCTGCCAATGCGGGAGACTCAAGAGATGTGGGTTCAGTCCCTGGGTCGGGAAGATCCCCTGGAGAAGGAAATGGCAAGCCACTACAGTATTCTTGCCTGGAAAACTGCATCGACAGCAGAGCCTAGCAGGCTGAAGTTCACGGGGCTGCAAACAGTCAGACACAACTGAGCACAGGGCACGCACAGAGTAGGTACTAATCTTATCCTACATTGTAGAGATGCAGAAATCGAGGCAAATAGAAGTTAATTGGTTGCCCAAGGTCATCATTTGCCCAATGTTATAATGTCAGTGAGAGACGCAGTCAGGCTGAACACCTGTACTCTTCACTATGACACCATATTCCTTCCCCAACCATTTCTGTTAGTGGCACCTCGAATTCAACCAAGGACTCATTCCAGAAATCTGGAAGTAATTTTTGATGCTTCTTCTCCCTTACCACCTGCATCTAAGCACCTTCCTAAATATACCTCCTATTTCTCCATCTATCAACTTTCCTGCCTGTTCCATTTCAGGCCATCAACTCTTATCCCTTCTATTCAATTCAGACAGTAACCACAGCACCTTGAAACAGCAATCTGATTCTGATTCATTCACTCAACAACTTATAAGACATCTTTGTTATGTGTCATGCACTGTTCTAAGTGCTGCAATGGCAGCAGTGAATAAAACAAGTCCCTGCCCTCACAGAGCCTACAGTCAAGAATCTAAAAAGAAATAAACATTTAAAGATATACATTCAGGTAATGATTGGAGCTGTGAAGGAAAACAAAACAGGATAGAGCAGGCAGAGTGGGTAGGAATGGTGGAAGAAAATATTATTGGAGAAGCTAACCTGATAAATTCACACACCAAATTAACCTCCTTCAATGGTTTTCCTTTACTTTTATGAAAAAACCTAAAATCATTAACACAGTTCTAAGGTGGCCATATGGCAGGGCCTTCCCCTATCTCTTCCAATTTAACATCAATTGCCCCTTCATTTAAAAATATTTCAGCTTTGAGGATTAAGTACACGGTCCATATACCGAAGGGCCTGGCACAGTTTGTCTTCAACCCAACTGGAGCTTTGGTTCATTCATCTTCCTTACTTGTTCACTTTTAGTCCAACTATTCCAGTTTCAGATCTTACAAGTAAGGCTCATTGAAAGGGTAAAGCTTCCAGAATTCCCTCTACCTTCAATGCTTTCCTCCCTGTTTTGTCTTACTCTCATTCATCCTCTAAGTCACAGCTTTTCAATTTAAGGGCCTTTTCTTTTTCTTAAGAAACCTGCCTGTTTTTCTTCACCTCTTGTACTCTGAATTTTTTCTTTAGAACATTTATCCCATTGACAATTAAATAGTAATATCATTGGTTAATGCGTGTCTGTCTTCTCCACCAGATTGAAGCTTCTTGGTGGTATGGGATGACTCTTTCTTATGCATTGTTTGATTTCCAGTACCTTAATAATGCCCAGTACATAACCATATGCTAAGTAATATGGTCTGAAAGAACAGTGAGGCAGAACTAGTGGCAGGCAAGAGAGAAGGACCCAACAGACTGAAGAGTTAATCAGGACAGAATATTGAATAGATCTTCTTGACTGAATGACTGAATACAGTGGAGGGCAGTAGAAAGAAGATTAAATGTAACTGCCTGCTTCCTCCCTAGTCTGGGTAAGTGAATGGAAGATGCTGCCATGGACAGAGATGGGAGATAATGACCAGTATGGTGAAAGAGTTATGCTATATTTTAGACTATGAGATGTTTAGAGAGAGATGATTAATTAGAGAAAGATGTGTTTTATAACAATGATATTTTTAACAGAACCTGTCTCAACTCAGATCCAAGAAATCTTCACAAGCTGTGAAAGTGCCAGCAATTCCCGTTTTCCTGGCAGAAGGATAGTTTTTAAAATTCATAGTCTTTATTTTGCCTCTCCAGCTTCAATTTTGGGGAAGCAAGCATCAGGTCACTGTATTGAGATAGCAGCAGGAGGCCAAGGTCCACACCCACAGGTTTCTGACCTCACTTTTGATTCTACAAATGGATATGCTATTCAAAAGTAGTTTGGGGAAAAAAAAAAAGCATAGAAGACCTGATAAGAGGACAGAATAAAGTGTAATCTGTGTAAAACATTAAACTTTGGGGGTTTATTTGATGTTATTTAAAAGTTATTTTTAAGATATTGGCTCCATGCGCTTTTAGTCAGTACACAGTGGTACGTATGATAATGGGTATTTGCAGATACAATGACATTTCCAAAAACAATGATATCAAGAGACCCTTGACTCCGAAAGTAGAATCAAGCCAAATTGATTCAATGGAAAACTTTTCAAATTCTATAATGATAGACAAAATGATATGCCAGGTGTATGAGATGATGTCACAAATAGGAAAACAGTTTCATTCTCCATGTACAAAAGTGATCATGGATTTGGGAAGAGATCATTCTCATTATCCACCTCCCTGGGTTTCCTCACAGTGTTGGACATTGCTGGGTGCCTCTTCTTTCTTGATAGCCCTTCTTTTGACTTCGTTGAAAAGCTCTCTAAGTTCTTATCCTTCTGGTTGCTTCTGTTTTGTCTTTTTTGCTGTCTCTTCTTCTGTATCTTAATACTATAGAGATTTTTCAGGTGTGCTCTCTGTCTTTCAACAGCAAATATCTTCTGTTTTATTTCATTTTCTCTCATAGACTAATTTATCTTCTTGCTGCAGATCACTCACAAATCGAGATACCTAATGACTCCTTCTCCCTAAACACACACCATGCCCCTAGCAACCCAAAATGCATGTCCTCCTAGGGTTTCTTCCTTTCCTTCAAACTCTACAGTCTACACATGAGTTCATCACTCTTCCTTTTAAACGTCCCTCTACTCCTCCTTTGTGCCCTCTGTTTCCGATTAGGATACACAATAGAAACGTGGTGTCGTCTCAGACACCTTCTTTCCATTCCTACCCAGGGCCTTGAGGAAGTTGGAAGTGTTTACCTGTTCTTAGGTGGCTCAGAAGTTAAAGTGTCTGCCTGTAATGTGGGAGACCTGGGTTCGATCCCTGGGTTGGGAAGATCCCCTGGAGAAGGAAATGGCAACCCACTCCAGTATTCTTGCTTGGAGAGTCCCATGAATGGAGGAACGTGGTGGGCTACCGTCCATGGGGTCGCAAAGAGTCAGACACGACTGAGCCACTTCACTTCATACCATCTTCATCCTTATCTTTCTCTCTGCTCCCACTGTCCCTGCCAAAGCTATTTATTTCTCCCTGGAACTATTGTCATCATCCCCTAAATATCCTGCTTGACCTACAATCACAAGATGAACACTGAGTATCACGGCCTGTGGGTGATTATTTATTACCATTAGTATTATTTCTATATCATTGTATGCCAATCCTACAATCAAAATCCATCAGTGGCACACTAGTGTTTATCAGATTCCCAAATCCTTAACATAGCATTCAAGATTTCACTCTCCTTTCCTGATTATTACATTTCTTGCCTTAATGTGCCAGAAAAACTGAACTGTTCACCTTTTTAATTAAACACCTTCAAGCTACTTCCTTATCTATGTGCTGTTGTTCATATTCTTCCTACTTCCTACTCTTTCCATTTTGCTATATTTACATATCCAGATCCCACCCATTATTTAAAGTCCAATCCTCAACGATACAGCCACTATGGAGAACAGTATGGAAGTCCCTTAAAAAGCTAAAAATAAAGTTATCACATGATCCAGCAATTCCAGTCCTGGATAGATATCTAGAGAAAACAATTCAGAAAGATACATGCACTTCCAAGTTCATAGCAGCACTATTTTCAATAGCCAAGACATGGAAACAACCTAAATGTCCATCAACAGATGAATGGAAAAGAAGGTATGGAACACATATATAGTGGCATATTACTCAGAATGAAATATGCCACTTGCAGCAACACGGATGGACCTAGAGATATTCATATCAGTGAAGCAAGTCAGACAGAGAAGGACAAATAGCATATGATATCATTTATATGTGGAATCTAAAAAAAGGATACAAATGAACTTCTCTACAAAACAGAAATAGATTAACAGGCACAGAAAACAAACTTATGATTACCAAAGTGGAAGGAGGGAGGGTTAAATTAGGAGTTTGGAATTAAAATATGCACACTTTTATATGTAAAATAGATAATCAACAGGCTCTATTGTATAGCACAGAGAAACATAGTCAATATCTTACAATAACCTTTAATGGAAAAAATGCAAAGAATATATATAAAAAATACTGAATCACTTTACTATAACAGAACACTGAAACTAACAGAACACTGTAAATCGACTATATTTCAATAAAAATTAAAAAACAAAACCAAGTCACCTCAACAAAAAAGACTTTCTTCAAGCAGAAATATCCTTGTCCTTCTTTGAACCAAAAAGCATTCTCTCTGAATCCCTCTTCTGGTGTGTAACATTTTTTTTTTGCTTTATTACACTTACTTACACACATACCTTATTTACTCCAACTGTGTGTTCTGCACAGGCTGTCCAGTCCATTTCTACAAAATGTGGTGCTGGGATTCATAATGACCCATGTGCTTCCATTTAGAAAAGTAGTTCACTTTTAACAGCAATATTGCATTTTAGAAGAACAAAGTTTTACAGAGAGTTCAGAGTTCAATTTTGCTCTACCTTTCCCTATCTGTCTTTTAGAAGTTAATCCCTTGAAGGCTTTATTTCTTTTGTAAAGTGTGGATAATATTATCAGTCTCACACATTTTTAATAAGACTGAGTCAGGCCAACACACAAACCACTCTGTGAAGATATCTAATAAATGTTGCCTTGCTTCCTCTTCCCAGTTTAAGGTCCTTCCCAAGAAGGCTTTGGTACCCATGAACAGCAATCTTAAAAAGGAACAAAGATGTGCTCAGGAACTTCCCTGGGTGGTCCAGTGGTTAAGAATACACCTTCCAATGCAGGGAACACAGGTTAGATCCCTGGCTGAGGAACTAAGATTCCACATGCTGCGAGGCCACTAAACCTACCCAACACAACTACTGAGCCCGTGTGTTCCAGACCCCATGTGCCACAACTAGAGAGACTGCTCACCACAACAAAGACCCAAACAGCCAGATTAAAAAAATAAAAATATGTGCTAAGAGAACAAGAGCATATAAGATTTGGGCATGAAGAAGGCCAGCCAACCAGGAGGATGCAAGCTGTGTTTCTTAGTCATTGGGACAAAATGGAGGAAAACACAAAGGTTTATAGAAAGAATTTATCTAACCCCAGATGCCAACATAATACAAGTGATAAATCCTAAAGGAAATCAATCCTGAATATTCATTGGAAGAACTGATGCTGAAGTTGAAGCTCCAATTCTTTGGCCACCTGATGCAAACGGCTGACTCATTAGAAAAGACCCTGATGTTGGGAAAGAATGAAGGCAGGAGGAGAAGGGGACAACAGAGGACGAGATGGTTGGATGGCATCACCAACTCAATGGACGTGAGTTTGAGCAAGCTCCAGGAGTTGGTCATGAATAGGCAAGCCTGGTATACTGCAGCCCATGGGGTCATAAAGAGTTGGACACAACTGAGCAACTGAACTGAATACAAGTGGTAGGGAAGGGATTGGAACTAAGTTACACTGACTGAATATAAGTTGCTGTAAGGTGCTTTTATGTCACCTCAGTTAATCCCCATTTTACTGGTATGGAAACTGAACTCCTATGAAATTAAGACACTCCTGTCACCTATCAGTTCATAAAGTTGGGATGCAAGCTTAGGACATGCTGATTCCTAAACTCCCATCTTGTTCACACATACATACACACAGACACACACATAGACTCACTCACCCCCTTATGAGAGAAACAGAGAGTAAAACAAGGGAACTCTGATTCTCTGAAAAGTCTGTCTTTCTGCTGGGTTTTGACTGGGAGTAACTGAGGATGCATAAGGCAAAGAAAACTACATTAGTAAAACAGCTGTGTTGGTCCAACAGACTGCCGCAGACTCATTGTTGAGAAAGGAAAAGTTCCATTTTCTTGAGAGAATAAATTATTCCTTTCACTAGCAATCGAATAGCAGTCAAAACACCTTTTGGTACATTCGAAAAGAATTTCTAAAGAATTATTATAAAATGTTTCAATAAATCAATATTTAAATAAATTGCTCTTGAAATTTTCTCCTGAGCATTCTTTTACCTGCAAGCCTCCATTCTGTACCAAAAAGAAAAACGGGGAAAAATAATTAGAAATGTTGCTCTTATTTTAAATCCACAGATCCTTGTAAGGTCTACAAATCCCACAAAATATTCATTATTGATAACAAGTAATATGCGCATTCAATATTATCCACAGCCCCTGGCCACAGAATGACAAGTGTTCTTACTTTTCAGGCAATAACTGAAACTGGATATTTCCTCAAAGAAAGGTTGTTCATATATTTAAGATGCATATGAGATAAAAATTAAAACTGTGCTTCTATGCCATTCTATACATCACTTTAAATATACAAGTTGCAGTAAGTGTTGAATAATTGTTAATTCATGACCACACAAAAGTATTGATTTAATTAAGCTCGCAGCAACATCCCACCAAAAAATCATATTAAAATTGTAGAAAAGAAACAAAAATATTTGTGAGAACCAGAATTAAGACATTAAAGGTGCTTCCTAACAAAAATCCAAATTACTTGAATAACACTTTTGACGTCAACTGGTCTAAATGATCTATTTTCAACCTGTCCTTTTTAACATTTGTTTCACAAGATTTCTAGAAAATATGGCAGAACTGTTATCACGTAATGGATCCTTTTTCAGAGTTCCATCTTATTTGTGTCTAATACTTTTAACACTCTTTATGTTCTAGCCATTTCTTCTATCACTAAGGGATATAAGAAACATCAGAAAGATTTCTTGATTCCTCTTGGCTCTTTAACTGTGGTCGTGCCATATTTGTGTTATGATATGGATGAAAGCAAGGTGCTTCATCTTAGGGCACCGAAGATCAGCAGTATGATCTTAAGGCTTCCCAGGTGGTTCAGTGGTAAAGAATCCACCTGCCAGGGCAGGAGACTCAAGTTCAATTCCTGGGTTGGGAAAATCCCTTGGAGAAGGAACTGGCAAACCACTCTAGTGTCTTGCCTGGGAAACCCCATGGACAGAGGGCCCAGGAGGGCTACACAGTCCATGGGAGTTGAAAAGAGTTGGACATGACTTAGTGACTAAACAACAACAATATGATCTGAAGTAAATTATTTAACCACTAAATCTCAGTGTTTTCTTCTTTTTATTAAGAACTATAATAACTGGCCCATGGGATGGTTTGGAAGATAAAATACCAGGTGTGTGGTACCTAACAGTACTGTGCCTGAAAATGCAGCAAGAACAGAATAACCTGTTCTGTTGCATTTTTTGTGGCAGTCTAACTTCTGGTATTTCAATTCCTTTTAACGCCACAGATCTTCAATAACAATATAGGAACGCTGACATCATGCCACGTGTCAAACTGTCAGCGAGTTTTGCTCCCATGTGACCTAGAAGTGATTTCTGCTGCGATTATGTTCTATGGTCGTTTATTAGAGAAGGTAAGTTCATTTCATTCAAGATATATGAGCCTATACATATAAAATATTAATATTTAAGTAAAACTACATTTCAATATGTATTACCCAAATTACTAAAATAGGAGCAGACACCAAACTATGCTCTGCCATGAATTCATTTTAAGAATTTTAGCACATCTAAAATTTTATATGCTCAAAAAGTCTTCATATAGAAAAATGTGAGGTTTAGTTAACATTTATAATGACTTTTTAAATTGTAGTTTCTGGGAGAACTTTGTACAAGGATCTATTATTGCATTTAAGTAGTGTCTTAAGGTCTAATTTTTATGGTCTATTAAGCATAACTCTCAAGCACCTTAAACACAACTAAATGAGGTGGAATTACTGTTAACTTGTATTTTAGGTTACCGAGTGCCCAGGCAATTCCAACCAACTATATCCGGAATGGTATTTTATGACAGCTCATGACTTTCTATGTTGAGCTTCCTTGACTTAAAATTTTTACGAGATTGAAAACTGGCCTCTGAGATGGTGACTAAAAGTTGGGTCATTAGTCCTCACCTTTTAAGAAATAATGTCTCAGCAGGCTGTATTTGAACCACTTGAGCTCAAGGAGGTGTTAACAGAGTTGTTAATTAACCCAGGTCTGGAACCTATTGTGAAGAATTCCAGAAAGCTGGAACAATAGTGAGGTAGTGCTTAACCCACAGTAGGGAAGAAATGACTTTTGCTTCAATAATACAGTCAAAAACTTTCATAATAAAGATATTAAGTCAAAAAAAGAATGGCAACCTGAAACTAATGGTCAGAAATTAGGGGCAAACTTACACTGCCTTCGAAAAAACCAGCTGGAGTAGAAATGGACAGCTGGACAGGGTATCAGTCTTTTTGGAACAATCTCCACCTCTACACACGAATATGAACGCACAGTAAAAGAAACAGCAAAATGGCATCTCTTATATACTCACGCCTTTGATCAGATCAAGGCTTTGCTTACATCAGCCAAGATTTCAAGAATCCACAAGGATAGAGATTTCATGGCTTTTCTTGGTAAGCTTCTTCTAATGCTTAATTATCCACTTAGAGTTCGGAAGATCTTAAGGTGAAAATAATCTCTACTTAGTTTCACAATAAACCTTGCTGGGCTATGGAATCAGAATACTGACTAGCATAAACAAACAGAAACAAGTAAATCAACAAAAAATCTCTCCACTTCTTGGACTAAAGTTACTAAATACTCCTCAATTAGAGTTAGTCACTCAGTCCGGTCTGACTCTTTGCAACCCCATGGATGGTAGCTCATCAGGCTCCTCTGTCCATGGAATTCTCCAGGCAAGAATACTGGAGTGGCTAGCCATTCCCCTCTCCAAGGCCTCGTCCCCTGCGATCTAACCATGTAATGAGAGAGATAAATGATGAAGATTACAAACATATGAATATAAAGTTTAGATGCTATAATAAAAACATGTAAAAATTAATGTGACTCATAGGCTAAGATGAATCTTTAAATGATAAATCATGCTCATTAGCACTTTTAAACCAGAGAGTTTATAACATGCATTAATTATTGCACTTATCCATTGTACTTGGACATACATTTTAAGCAGTTTGAGTAAGTGCTTATAATCAGTATTTCTTAGAACCAAAATAAATTTTGATTTTTCTTTTTTTACTTTATTTCCTCAATAATGGTCAACTATGATAGTTAAGAGTTTTTCCTAGAAACAAGCTTATTTACAAACCACCATAGGGTTGCAAAGAGTTGGACATAACTGAAGCAACTTAGCATGCATGTACACATGTACCAATAAATCACATTCTCAATTTCATTCATCAATGTTGATGGTTCTTCAAACACCTATCACTCCCACCCAAGGTTCTCACTGCTGAAGAGTCTCAGGTACTAGAAACTCTGAGCCAAAGGTTAGGAACTGCCTAGTAATGGCAGGTGGGAATTACATGAGGTGGAGTGGCAGAAGAGCCCCTATATTTTTTCTTTTGGCTGCATGTGGGATCTTAGTTCCTGGACCATGAATCAAACCCCAGACCCCTGCATTGGAGGCATGGAGTCTTAATCACTGAGCCACCAGAGAAGTTCCAAAGGGGACTCCCACATTAAAGGCAGGAATCCCTAGACCCTGGTAAGAGAAGATGGCACAGAAGGAAGAGGAAATAGAATGGCTGTCCCTCTTCAACATCTGGATGTTTGCAGGGGACACAAACTGTGAGCAAAAGGGGTTTAATAAAGACGAGAAAGATAGAAAGGAGAGCCATGAGAAACCCTCTGGCCTAACTCCTCTTAAGCAGAAAAGTTTCAAGGATAGATCTTGTGTAATATTATTTCCAGGGAAAGAATAATATCCCTTCAAGGTGTTTGGGATTAACATATACACACTAGTATATACAAAATAAATAACCAACAAGGACCTACTGTATAGGTAGGGACCTATATAGGTAGGTAGGGTCCAGGGAACTATCTCAATGTTCCATAATAACTATAAGGAAAAAGAATAGGAAAAAGAATTATATATATATGAATCACTCTGCTGTATACCTGAAACTAACACAACATTGTAAACCAGCTATAATTAAAAAATACATTTTAAAAAATGAAGAAGAATATCTCTTTGCCTTTCAAACATCTCTGTCCTCAAGTTCATTACTACACAGATCTTCTTTGGAAGTGGTAATTGCTTTAATTCTGTTGGAGAAGTAGAAGGCTTAAACGTGGATTTATTTGAGAGAATCAATAAACAGATGAAAATGTGTTTTTAGACACAGTATAAAAGATGACTACAAACTGGCATCATCTTGGAGGAAGATTCTAGACTTTCTTGGAAGATAACAAAAAGATGAGACCAGGGATGGTAAATGTAAATTGACTCTATATTTATCTGCTGCTACTGCTAAGTCGCTTCAGTCATGTCCGACTCTGTGTGACCCCATAGACGGCAGCCCATCAGGCTCCATAGTCCCTGGGATTCTCCAGGCAAGAACACTGGAGTGGGTTGCCATTTCCTTCTCCAATGCATGAAAGTGAAAGTGAAAATGAAGTCGCTCAGTCGTGTCTGACTCTTAGCGACCCCATGGACTGCAGCCTACCAGGCTCCTCCATCCATAGCGTTTTCCAGTCAAGAGTACTGAAGCGGGGTGCTATTGCCTTATTTATCTGAGCCTCTACAAATAAACAGTATAGGAACTGATGATTCAAAATTTGTTACTATAGCATCCTTGAGAAAAACCAATATGTCTAGTTTTATCACAGGTTTCAGACTTGCTGGCTTGCACCTGACTAATCCCTATTAACACATTCTAGTATGGTGTATATTTGGAAGATTGTGAGCAAATCTTGTGTACAAGTTCCTTGTTTAGAACTTGCAGAATATTGTTTACATATTATCTCATTTGATATTCATAAAAAGTCAATAGGAAAGTTAAGGAAGACATTAATTTCTTCTAATAAATCTGATTCTCTGGACTTTTACATGTCTTCCTAATACTCCTAGTATCCTCAGGGGTATTCTGTAGTATTTGTTTTGTCAACTAGGCGTTCCTATATCTAATGCAGACTTAATTACTGTCCTCTAGGTAAAGCTGCTTCCTTTCTTCTGACTTCATACTTCCTATAATCTCCAGGAGGCTATCCCTATAAATACTAAGAATGTAATTGGGTGTTCTGGGCCAGAAACTAGTCATACTTTCTTTGTAGCACTAGTGGGATGGTGTCTTACTCATTCATGATGGTATCTATTAAAACAAAGTACTCTTGTAAAGCATCTCAATGTGTTTTCATTGAACTACTGGCTGTCTTCCAGAGTAGACCCACTCCAAGAAAGCATTCTAAAAATCTTGATTTTATTTGTAAGTAAGTTTTCTCCAAATGACCTTTCCAGTGATATTAGTACTAAACAGCCCAAACAAGACAACTCAGTACAAATATTCCCAAATGGTCTATTGTAGCATATTTCCCTCCATATCTTTCTGAGTACAGAGTCAAAGAGGTAACTTTCAAAATCAGGCTAGAAAGCAGTCAAAAAGGAGATATTTGCTGCTGAGTCTCATTTAAAAGTCAAGGGGTTTTATCTGTGAAGCATTCTAAAATTAATTAATTTCAAATGATTCTTCAGCCTGGATATTAAAGCACTTTTGCTTCTATTTTAAACACACGTATTATTGAAAATAGTCATTTTCATCTCTTCAGATCCAAGATTTTCTTTTTATAATGTCCCCTTTGAAAAGTGAAAGTGTTAGTTGCTCAGTCATTTTCGATTCTTTGCCACCCATAGAGTGTAGCCTTTCCCAATCTGGAACCAGTCTGATGCTCCATGTGTGGAGCATCTTGACCTGCACACAGATTTCTCAGAGGCAGGTAAGATGGTCTGGTATTCCCATCTCTTCCAGAATTTTCCAGTTTGTTGCGATCCACACAGTCAAAGGCTTTGGAGTAGTCAATAAAGCAAAAGTAGATATTCTTCTGGAATTCTCTTGCTCTTTCTATGATCCAACAGATGTTGGCAATTTGATATCTGGTTCCTCTGATTTCTTAAATCCAGCTTGAGTATCTGGAAGTTCTTGGCTCATGTACTCTTGAAGCCTAGCTTGGAGAACTTTGAGCATTACTTTGCTAGCATGTGAGATGAGTGCAACTGTGTGGTAGTTTAAACAGTCTTTGGCCTTGCGTTCTTTGGGATTGGAATGAAAACTGACCTTTTCCAATCCTGTGGCTACTGCTGAGTTCTCCAAATTTGTTGGCATATTGAGTGCAGCACTTTCACAGCATCATTTTTGGGACTTGAAATAGCTCAGCTGGAATCCCATCAATGCCACTAGCTTTGTTTAGTGATGCTTCCTAAGGCCCACTTGACTTTGGACTCCAGGATATCTGTCTCTAGGTGAGTGATCACATCAACATGGTTATCTAGGTCATTAAGATCTTTTTTGTATAGTTCTGTGTATTCTTGCCACCTCTTCTTAAGATCTTCTGCTTCTGTTAGGTCTATACCATTTCTGTCCTTTATTGTGATCATCTTTGCATGAGATGCTCCCTTGGTATCTCTAATTTTCTCAAAGAGATCTCCAGTCTTTCCTATGTTATTGTTTTCCTCTATTTCTTTCCATTGATCATTGAGGAAGGCTTTCTTATCTCTCTTTGCTATTCTTTGGAACTCTGCATTCAAATGGGTACATATTTGCTTTTCTCTTTTGCCTTGCACGTATCTTCTTTTCTCAGATTTCTGAGAAATCTGTATGCAGGTCAAGAAGCAACAGTTAGAACTGGGCATGAAACAACGGACTGTTTCCAAACTGGGAAAGGAGTATGTCAAGGCTATGTATTGTCACCCTGCTTATTTAACTTATATGTAGAGTATATCATGTGAAATGCTGGGCTGAATGAAGCACAAGCTGGAATCAAGATTGTTGGGAGAAATATCAATAACTTCAGGTATGCAGATGACACCACCATTATGGCAGAAAGCGAAGAGGAACTGAACAGCCTCTAAGTGAAAGAAGAGAGTGAAAAGGCTAAATTAAAAGTCAACATTCAAAAAACTAAGATTGTGGCATCCAGTCCCATCACTTCATGACAAATACATGCAGAATCAACGGAAACAGAGACAGACTTTATTTTCTTGGGCTCCAAAATCACCGCAGATGGTGACTGCAGCCATGAAATTAAAAGACGCTTGCTCCTTGGAAGAAAAGCTATAACCAACCTGGACAGCATATTCAAAAGCAGAGACATTACTTTGCCAACAAAAGTCTGTCTAGTCAAAGCTATGGTTTTTCCAGTAGCCATGTATGGATGTGAGAGTTGGACTATAAAGAAAGCTGAGCACAGAGGAACTGATGCTTTTGAACTGTGGTGTTGGAGAAGACTCTTGAGAGTCCCTTGGACCGCAAGGAGATCAAACCTGTCAATCCTAAAGGAAATCAGTTCTGAATATTCCTTGGAAGGACTGATGCTGAAGCTAAAGCTCCAATACTTTGACCACCTGATGTGAAGAACTGACTTATTTGAAAAGACCCTGATGCTGGGAAGGATTGAAGGCAGGAGAAGGAGGGGACAACAGAGGATGAGATGGTTGGATGGCATGTCCACTGACTCGATGGACATGAGTTTGAGGAAGCTCTTGGAGGTGGTGATGAACATGGCAGCCTGGCATGCTACAGTCCATGGGGTTGCAAAGAGTTGGACACAGCTGAGCTACTGAACTGAACTGAACTGAACTGGACTATAGCCCTCCAGACTATTCTGTCCATGGAATTCTCCAGGCAAAAACACTGGATTGGGTAGACAATCCCTTCTCCAGGGGAATCTTCCCAACTCAAGGATTAAACCCAGGTCTCCCACACTGCAGGCAGATTCTTTAACATTTGAGCCATCAGGGAAGCCTGTCCCCTTTATAATACAGAAATAAAATCACATATAATGTTATCTATCTACACACAGGAATTAAACAAATAAATATAATGGCTTAAACATACAAGGAGAGAGAAAACAAAAGGAATGTAAAGTAAAATAATACATATTTCACTTTGGAGAATCTGAGGCATGGCCACATGTGTAATGAAGGAGGCATGTGCTTGCAGCCATATGCAGCATCACTGTGGACTGACAAGCACAAAGACACCCTCTTATAAGTGCTTTGCATGGCCAGTAATATTTCATGAGGAGGCTTATTAGTGACATAATTTGTCAAAATGGTAAAATGTACAGTGGCAACACCAGTTATAATAGATAAGCTTTGTAAATCTGACTTTCAGCTCTCAGATATACAGCAGAATCTTTCCCATATTGCAGTGGTCCAGTGGACCTCACACCTGTGAAATGTCTTCAGAAATCTATCACCATGATCATCAGCATCTTCACAAACTTTCAAAACACCCCTGGGACAATACTGTTGTGCTGCTTAGTCACTAAGCCTTTAGTCGCAAAGACTCAAGGACGCATGTCCAACTCTTTATGACTCCACAGACTGTGGCCTCCTGGCTCCTCTGTCCATAGAATTCTCCAGGCAATAACAGTAGAGTGGGTAGCCATCCCCTTCTCCGTGGTATCTTATCAACCCAGGGAACAAACCTGTGTCTTCTGTTTGGCAGGTATTCTTTACCTGGAGCCACCTGGAAAGCCTGAACCCTTGCTTAACCCTCGGAACTCAACCCAGGCTTCCTACTGAAAGCCAGGCTTTCTTTGAACTGCCCATGATCCTTTCTGAGTCAGAAGAGCCTCCCCCAGCTCCCAGGACTCAGGGGATTAAAGTCCTCTCTTTATACACCTCTTTCACAGCAGACTTCCCTGGTGGCTCAGATGGTAAAGCGTCTGCCTGCAATAGGGGAGACCCAGGTTTGATCCCTGGGTTGGGAAGATCTCCTGGAGAAGGAAATGGCAACCCACTCCAGTATTCTTGCCTGAAGAATCCCAGGGATGGAGGAGCCTGGTAGGCTACAGTCCATGGGGTTGCAAAGAGTCAGACATGACTGAGCAACTTCACTTTACTTCACAGCACAGGTTTCAATTTATTAGATATGTGATTTGAAAGTGCTGATTTCTACTTTCAAGCTGTAAGCTCCATGAAGGCAAGTCAGAATCTGTCTGTTTGACTCTGTAGCTATAGTGCCAAAACTGTCGTCAGCACATGGCAGGTGTTCAGTGACGAAAGAATGTTTAAGAAATGGGTAAATGAATTTGCAACCACTCAAAAGTCTGAAGTCCTGACATATTGATTCACTGGGTAATGTGTTACGATACTGATCTCTGAGTATGTTTAATTATATATTGGCTGAACTTTAGGTGCATCTTTAGAAATAATAAAAATAAAAAAGAGCTCTTAGGAGAAACTATAAAAACCAGTCAAAATAAGGCAGTTGTTCCTTATGTAATGAACTCAATATGTATTGTAGAACACAGCCTAAAAACATACGATCTTTAGATTCTTATTAGTGAACTGGGTGATTGCTTGAATTACCAAAGAGTTGCCGAAAGAATATTTTCAAGGTACTTAATGAATATTTATGGTTTCTGTAACTAAAAATATCTTAACAACATAACTTTTAACATATCTTAAGAAATAAAGATCACTTTGTCATGTTCCCACATTAATACAATAGTTTCAAACTATCTTTCATGGAGAATATTTCTTTATTCCAATCCTATTTCATTTCTGAAGAGGTTTGAGGTCTATACTGTAAGTGACTCATTCCTATCCTTGGTAAAGACTGAATAAGTTCTTTTCATTTTTACCTAGGAATTGAATAAAATTAACAAAATGAGAACTCCAAATGGAGGCTGAAATATCTAAATGTTATAATGATGAGTTTAACTATCTAAATGTCTTTCCAAACCAAAATTTAGCCAAATGTACAATCATCATTTCAGTTTTTCCAAATGGCTGCAGTTCCCTCTCTTAGAATGAGTGAGTGAGTGAATGAAGTCACTCAGTCGTGTCCGACTCTTTGCAACCCCATGGACTGTAGCCCACTAGGCTCCTACATCCATGGAAATTTCTAGGCAAGAATACTGGAGTGGGTTGCCATTTCCTTCTCCAGGGGATCTTCCCGACCAGGGGATCGAACCAGGGTCTCCCACATTGCAGGCAGATGCTTTACCGTCTGAGCCACCAGGGAATCCCTTAGAATAATGGAGTGCTCAAATCTTTGATAGTTAATTGTACAGGATTACTGTCTGGCAATCGACCAACTCCCTGGCGTGGGGGCACATCATTTTATTTAATGGTTCATCACCAAGACCTTACTAGCACAAAGGACAACACAGATCACTGCAGAATCATGACAAGAAAGTCACAGACTGAGTCAGCCCATCCCACCTGAGAGAAAGAGGTTTCACTTAATAAACTACCCAGGTAAATGGTAACCAACATGCGTAGCTATTAACTCCAAGAGCTGATTAAGTAAAAGACCAAATGGGCAAATTTTTTTTTCACCTTCACTAATAAACTTAATATATTACCTAGTTCAACATGTCTCTAAAATACAGTAATTTGCCTTCAGAATATAGAAATAACATCTACAGTGGGGAGAAACACAATATCACATAAAAAGGATAATGACATTTAAGGTCTGAGAGCTTTACATTTTCCATCAAAATTGAACTTTTAAATTTTCCCTAAGTAAAAACAGTAATTTTTGAAAAATGTTTTGTTTTGTGGAAAATACTTAACTCACAGATCAGCACGGTAGAACTGAACATTTTATTTTTTAAATTTATCTTCAAAATATATGCCCAGTGTATTTCACATGGAAGCCTGGATAGCTCATGTTTAGGAGAAGCAGTTGTCTAAAGAAAAGGTACCACAGGCCTCATATCAAACTCTGTTGAGCTCAAAAGTTATAAAAATTATTAAAATGGCATTTACCTAAAAACCAACATGGATGAGAGGGACATACTTGTTCTTACACTTGATATCAAGACAGTGAAAATATCATTTGTCTCTTTTAAACTTACAAATCATTTAAACACTTTGTACCATGTTTTCATAGCACAGGCGGCTGCGACTGGCACACATAGGGTGGCCGAGAGGAGCTACCACATGTCCGAGGTCAGGGGCAGAAGCCAGGAGGACCCCAGTCCAGAGGTGGCGGACAAGAGGAGTTACCCCACGTCCGAGGTCAGGAGCAGCAGCTGAGAGTGCCAGGCTGCGACGGCACAGGAATGGCCAAGAGGAGCTACCCCGCATCTGAGGTCAGAGGCGGCGGCCGGGTGGAGCTACCCTGTGTCCAAGATCAGGGGTGGCGGCCGGGAGGAGCTAACCCATGTCCAAGGAGCAGTGGCTGCGCGGGCCCAGGAGGGCCTAGAGGAGCTATTCACGTTCAAGGTCAGGAGGGGGGTGGTGAGGAGATACCCCTCATCCAAGGTAAGGAGCAGCGGCTGTGCTTTGCTGGAGCAGATACCCCACGTCCAAGGTAAGAGAAACCTAAGTAAGATGGTAGGTGTTGCAAGAGGGCATCAGAGGGCAGACACACTGAAACCATAATCACAGAAAACTAGTCAATCTAATCATACTAGAACCACAGCCTTGTCTAACTCAATGAAACTAAGCCATGCCCATGGGGCCACCCAAGATGGGCAGGTCATGGGGGAGAGGTCTGACAGAATGTGGTCCACTGGAGAAGGGAATGGCAAACAACTTCAGTATTCTTGCCTTGAGAACCCCATGAACAGTATGAAAAGGCAAAATGATAGGATACTGAAAGAGGAACTCCCCAGGTCAGTAGGTGCCCAATATGCTACTGGAGATCAGTGGAGAAATAACTCCAGAAAGAATGAAGGGATGCAGCCAAAGCAAAAACAATACCCAGCTGTGGATGTGACTGGTGATAGAAGCAAGGTCCAATGCTGTAAAGACCAATATTGCATAGGAACCTAGAATATCAGGTACATGAATCAAGACAAATTGGAAGTGGTCAAACAAGAGATGGCAAGAGTGAATGTCGACATTCTAGGAATCAGCGAACTAAAATGGACTGGAATGGGTAACTTTAACTCAGATGACCATTATATCTACTACTGTGGACAGGAATCCCTCAGAAGAAATGGAGTAGCCATCATGGTCAACAAAAGAGTCCGAAATGCAGTACTTAGATGCAATCTCAAAAATGACAGAATGATCTCTGTTCGTTTCCAAGACAAACCATTCAATATCACGATAATCCAAGTCTATGCCCCAACCAGTAATGCTGAAGAAGCTGAGGTTGAACGGTTCTATGAAGACCTACAAGACCTTTTAGAACTAAGACCCAAAAAGATATCCTTTTCATTATAGAGTGAAGTGAAGTGAAGTTGCTCAGTCGTGTCTGACTCTTTGCGACCTGTGGACTGTAGCCCATCAAGCTTCTCCGTCCATGGGATTCTCCAGGCAAGAATACTGGAGTGGATTGCCATATTATAGGGTACTGGAATGCAAAAGTAGGTAGTTAAGAAACACCTGGAATAACAGGCAAATTTGGCCTTGGAATACAGAGTGAAGCAGGGCAAAGACTAATAGAGTTTTGCCAAGAAAATACACTGGTCATAGCAAACGCCCTCTTCCAACAACACAAGAGAAGACTCTACACATGGACATTACCAGATGGTCAACACCGAAATCAGATTGATTATATTCTTTGCACCCAAAGATGGAGAAGCTCTATACAGTCAGCAAAAACAAGACCAGGAGCTGACTGTGGCTCAGATCATGAACTCCTTATTGCCAAATTCAGACTTAAATTGAAGAAAGTAGGAAAAACCTCTAGACCATTCAGGAATGACCTAAATCAAATCCCTTATGATTACACAGTGGAAGTGAAAAATAGATTTAAGGGAATAGATCTGATATATAGAGTGCCTGATGAACTATGGACTGAGGTTCGTGACATTGTATAGGAGACAGGTTCAACACGATCCTCATGGAAAAGATGCAAAAAAGCAAAATGGCAGTCTGGGGAGGCTTTACAAATAGCTGTGAAAAGAAAACAAGCGAAAAGCAAAGGAGAAAAAGAAAGAGATAAGCATCTGAATGCACAGTTCCAAAGAATAGCAAGAAGAGATAAGAAAGCCTTCCTCAGCAATCAATGCAAAGAAATAGAGGAAAACAACAGAATGGGGAAGACTAGAGATCTCTTCAAGAAAATCAGAGATATCACGGGAACATTTCATACAAAGATGGGCTCGATAAAGGACAGAAATGGTATGCACCTAACAGAAGCAGAAGATATTAAGAAGAGGTGGCTAGAATACACAGAAGAACTGTACAAAAAAGATCTTCATGACCAAGATAATCATGATGGTGTGATCACTCACCTAGAGCCAGACATCCTGGAATGTGAAGTCAAGTGGGCCTTAGAAAGCATCACTACGAACAAAGCTAGTAGAAGTGATGGAATTCCAGTTGAGCTATTTGAAATCCTGAAAGATGATGCTGTGAAAGTGCTGCACTCAATATGCCAGCAATTTGGAAAACTCAGCAGTGGCCACAGGACTGGAAAAAGTCAGTCTTCATTCTGATCCCAAAGAAAGGCAAAGCCAAAGAATGCTCAAACTACCACACAATTGTACTCATCTCACATGCTAGTAAAGTAATGCTCAAAATTCTCCAAGCCAGGGCTTCAGCAATACGTGAACTGTGAACTTACTGATGTTCAAGCTGGTTTTAGAAAAGGCAGAGGAACCAGAGATCAAATGGCCAACATCCGCTGGATCATGGAAAAAGCAAGAGAGTTCCAGAAAAACATCTATTTCTGCTTTATTGACTATGCCAAAGCCTTTGACTGTGTGGATCACAATACACTGTGGAAAATTCTGAGAGAGATGGGAATACCAGACCACCTGACCTGCCTCTTGAGAAATCTGTATGCAGGTCAGGAAGCAACAGTTAGAACTGGACATGGAACAACAGACTGGTTCCATATAGGAAAAGGAGTACATCAAGGCTGTATATTGTCACCCTGCTTATTTAATTTACATGCAGAGTACATCATGAGAAACGCTGGGCTGGAAGAAACACAAGCTGGAATCAAGATTGCCGGGAGAAATATCAATCACCTCAGATATGCAGATGACACCACCCTTATGGCAGAAAGTGAAGAGGAACTAAAAAGCCTCTTGATCAAAGTGAAAGAGGAGAGTGAAAAAGTTGGCTTAAAGCTCAACATTCAGAAAACGAAGATCATGGCATCTGGTCCCATCACTTCATGGCAAATAGATGGAGAAACAGTAGAAACAGTGTCAGACTTTATTTTTTTGGGCTCCAAAATCACTGCTGATGGTGACTGCAGCAATGAAATTAAAAGACGCTTACTCCTTGGAAGAAAAGTTATGACCAACCTAGGTAGCATATTGAAAAAGCAGAGACATTACTTTGCCAAACAAAGGTCCATCTAGTCAAGGCTGTGGTTTTTCCAGTGGTCATGTATGGATGTGAGAGTTGGACTGTGAAGAAGGCTGAGTGCTGAAGAAGTGATGCTTTTGAACTGTGGTGTTGGAGAAAACTCTTGAGAGTCCCTTGGACTGCAAGGAGATCCAACAAGTCCATTCTGAAGGAGATCAGCCCTGGGATTTCTTTGGAAGGAATGATACTAAAGCTGAAACTCCAGTACTTTGGCCACCTCATGTGAAGAGTTGACTCATTGGAAAAGACTCTGATGCTGGGAGGGATTGGGGGCAGGAGGAGAAGGGGCTGACAGAGGATGAGATGGCTGGATGGCATCAATGATGCAATGGATGTGAGTCTGAGTGAACTCCAGGAGTTAGTGATGGACAGGGAACCCTGGCATGCTGTGATTCATGGGGTTGCAAAGAGTCGGAAATGACTGAGCGACTGAACTGAACTGAACTGAACTATGTTTTCCTAGGTTCCCTGGTGGCTCAGAGGGTAAAGTGTCTGCCTGCAATGCCTGAGACCCGGGTTCGATCCCTGGGTGGGGAAGATCCCCTGAAGAAGGAAATGGCAACCCACTCTAGTACTCTTGCCTGGAAAACCCCAAGGACTGAGAAGTCTGGTAGGCTACAGTCCGTGGAGTCGCAAAGAGTCGGACACAACTGAGCGACCTCACTTCCCTTTTCTACTTGGTAATTTCTCAGTCACCTTTGGAGTATTACTCAGCCGTTAAAAAGAATTCATTTGAATCAGTTCTGAGGAGATGGATGAAACTGGAGCCGATTATACAGAGTGAAGTAAGCCAGAAAGAAAAACACCAATACAGTATACTGACACATATATATGGAATTTAGAAAGATGGCAATGACGACCCTGTATGCAAGACAGCAAAAAAGACACAGCTGTGTATAACGGACTTTTGGACTCAGAGGGAGAGGGAGAGGGTGGGATGATTTGGGAGAATGGCATTCTAACATGTATACTATCCTGTAAGAATTGAATCGCCAGTCTATGTCTGACGCAGGATACAGCATGCTTGGGGCTGGTGCATGGGGATGACCCACAGAGATGTTATGGGGAGGGAGGTAAGAGGGGGGTTCATGTTTGGGAACGACATGTAAGAATTAAAGATTTTAAAATTAAAAAAATAAAAAACTAAAAAAAAAATAATAAAAATTAAAAAAAAGACTAAGACCAAATGTGTCATCCCTCGAGTTCCTTTGAGGCTCTGTGACCATCTCCGTACTCTGTGCTCCTAGAAAGCACTTTTCTTACCCATTATCTCCACTCCAATCATCATTTCCAAACAGCTGCAGTTCCCGTGTTGTGCTGTCATTTACTTGTTTAAATGCATGTTTCTTCATCACAACTCCATGAATGAAGGGACTACATTCCCTCCTTTGCATCTTTAGCATATAAGAGAGTTTCTGGCACAAAACAAGGGCTGAATGTATTTGTTTTAAATGAGTGATGTTTTACAGGCAAACTATGTCCCTTGACTATGATAGTAAATTTCATGAATGAAAATACCGGGGTCAGCATCTAAAATGAACTGATGTCTCTGACACCAGTCAGAAGTCCCTGGTCCTTCGTCACCTGCCCGCTCAGGGTGGTCCCTCTAGTGAACCCTCTGGCTACACAGACTCCCTTCGCCATGCACCTCAATGTTCCACCCCTGGCGTCTCGTCTTTAATCTCACCTGTCTCCGGGGCTTCTCATATCCTGTCTGCTCCAATTAGAAGACACAGGCATCATGCCTCTCCTGTGAATCAGATCTGTATTCTAAGCCAAGCTCTGCTCAGTTATCTGTATGAGCTTCAGCTAAAATGTCCCTCTCTGAACCAACAGACAAGGAGGAGAGGTTAGGGCAGGGGAGGTCATGAGTGTAGAGTCAGATAGACATGGGTGTAAGCCTTTCATGCCTTTAAACACATCAAAGAGCCCTTAAGTTCATGTCCAATTTGTAAAATCACCATAACAATCTATTAACAGTTTCATCAGGTTGTGGTGAAGAGCAAATAAAACCATCACAGATTTAGAAACTCGGAAGTGCTTAAAGACCTCTGATCTTCTGTAGAGAGTCCATACATCAATGTAGTAACCACTATCCCATAGCGATATTCCTCTGTATTCTTCCGGAATGCAAATCTGACTCTATCGGCCCCCTCCAACACACACTTCCTCTTAAAAGCCTCCAATGGTTGCCCATCATGCTCAGAATAAAGCCCTCCATTAAACTCCTGGTGAATACATCTCCAGAGATTTGCCTTCTCAAATGATGTCTGACCAGCCTCAAGGAACTGATTCCAAGTCCCCATTTACCCCCCTTCTCTCATGGCTGCACATATACTAACTCTTTTCCCTGATACCCACTCCCCGACCCCAGTACGTCTGCATACCTCTTTCATAGCTCTTGCCACGCTGTACTGCAATTTTTTTTTGAGGGGAGGCTCTGGCTTCCACTTCAGACTGTGAGAACAGAGGTGGTTGTGTATGCTGTTGTATCGTTGGTGCCCAGACTGTTGCCTCTTGTGTGTAATGTCATTGAATAAGGTTTACAGGAGGGATAAATTACTGCCTGGAAACCCCTGCTTGACAGCTCTTCGTGTTCCTGAGTTAAGAGTTGGCCATAATGTGTATTGATTAAGTATGGTTATCTCATGGTAAATTCCTTCATCATTATTGAAAAAATAAGCCAAGCTGTGGTCAATTAAGTAAATGCAGAGGAAAATATGATATTAATTTGGGGATATATAATAGACATAATAACCATTTTTTTTTAAATTTGGCAATTTATACCCTGCCTCTTTTCATAAAGGATACAAGAAAGCATACTTGTTGAGTGAAAAAAAGAAAAGGAGATCAGAAATAAGCATGCAGTGAGGACCTATACAGTTGCTACAGCTGAACAGTAAATCTGAATCTGGGCTTCCTGGAAGCAAAACAACATTCATAGTAATATATACTCCAGTTTTGATGTGGCAAGTAAGAGGGTGGAGATAGCATAGAGGAATGGTTTGAAATGCAAGCAATTTGACCGTTTAAAAAAAATGTTAATAGATGTTTAGTGATATGCATGCATGGAATTAAAACGAACACAAATTAAGAATAAATATTTTGTAAGGCACTTATTTTTAGAAATTTTATTAATAATCAACAAGAGCTACATTGTTGCATCTGCCATGTAGGAGCCTCTCTCTACCTACCCACCCATTCCGACTCCAATCCTGGCCCTTTCTGGTTTTTGCTCCTGAAATCAGATAAATAACCTAGTAATGAAAACATGGGTTGAGCAGAAGTGGAACTATGTGATTCTTAACATTTTGAGAAGTGAAATCATTCAAGAGTTGGGTGGGGGAGATACTATACAAATTACTCTATAATATAAAATAATAATTTATGATCTAAATGAAGAACATTAAATTCTCATGGATCTCAGGCTGTTCATTAAGACAAATAAAATAAGTAAAAGAAGAAAATGACATGACATCCTTCCACACTGGCCTTCAAAGAAACAACGCCACGACTGCACATTAAGACAGTCACACCTAAATGAACATACACCAAGAAAGTAAAATTCTTCTTTGAAATGATTTGACATTGATACACCTTCTAGCAGCCTAACTTAATCCTGATAATGACACCGAACTCATAAGAAGTAAACTGATGGAAATAACATTAGGGTGTGGCCTCTGAAGGCTGGAACAGTGCTGTGAGGTCAAGTGACAGAGAGAAGAGAATGATCTGTGTCCCACCTGTTGTTGTTCAGTGACTAAGTCATGTCCAACTCTTTGCAACCACATGGACTGCAACATGCCAGGCTTCCCTGTCCTTCACCATCTCCCAGAGCTTGCTCAGATTTATGTCTATTGAGTTGGTGATGCTATCTAACCATCTCATCCTCTGCCATCCCCTTCTTCTTTTGACTTCAGTCTTTCCCAGCATCAGGGTCTTTTCCACTACTAGCCCACAAAAGTGAGGTTATTAATAATGCTAAGCTTAACCTCAGACTCTCTGGGGTCCAGTTTATCTATGCAATAAATGACACTTGCTCAAAGACAGACTAAAGGTGCAACGGCTCTTTACTGATGATTAAAAGCAAACTTAACTAATAACAAGTAACAACAGACTGTTTCTACATACTTTCCTTCAAGCAATTTTATAATGCTTTGTGTTACTTAATAGAATGCTAAACAAATGCACAAATACTAGGTTTAACTTTCAATAAATAAGTTTGCATGTAATCCATTTTGTAACATGTATTGAGTATAGTGTTTAACCAAGATTTTATATTCTCTATGGCAGTCTGCTCTTCTTTATAACCCATGTTAATGAAGACTTGACTGAAAGTCAAAAGGGGGAAAGCAATATGAGTTTCTCAGGAAAAGGAAAATATGTCCTAATACTTAGATCTAAAAAGGTAGAAATGATTAAAGACTAATGATTCATATAGGTAACAACTAAAGCACCCCTGCATAAAAACACCCCATAATTAAATTACAAGTAAGCAAAAAAAAAAAAAACCACTGGGAAAATATTTACAACATATACTATAAAGGGCTAGTATTCTTAATATACAAAGAGCTCTGAAACATCAATAAGGAATAAAAAAAAACCTGAACACCTAAATGAAAAAGTGTGCAAAGTATATCAGCATACAATTAACTAAAGAATATAAAGAAAATCTGACCTCACTATTATTAAAAGTAGAATAGCAATAATATCTTCATTTATTATTAGGAAATTTTTAAAAGAATAATAACCCACAACTGTTGGTTAGGATATGAACATTCTCCAAAATTGCTTGTACAATATTAATAGACCCAACCTACCTGGAGGGCAATTTGGAAATATGTGTTTAAAAATGCATGCCATATAATGAAGCAATTCTCGTCCCAGAAGTTTATCATAAAATAATCAGGAAAGTATGCAAAGAAATATAAACAAGTATGTCCCTAAGACTAACCGTTCACATTTCCTAAATGCCTTAATCCTAATGGCATTTTACTGATGCAAAAATAAGTGACTTATGTAGGTGAAATAATTTTTCAGATACAATGAGCACAGCCAAAAATCAATAATAATATATCAAAAATTCAAAGCCTTAACCACCAACTTATAGAATGATGTTTTTTACTTTTTTTTTTTAACTAAAAAATATGCTAGATAGAGACAGAAACTAGGAGTGACTAGGGCAAAGAATTGAAGATCCAGAGACATAAAGAGGAACAGGAAACAAATAAGACAGACAAAAATGAAGAAAGACAGCTGGAAAAGCAAAAAACATAGGTAGAAAGAGACAGGACATGACTGAGAGCAGCAGCACATTTTGAGATTATTAATAGCGTATCTTATTTTTCTTTTGGCTATCTGTTTTTATTAGTTTTTGAAACAAGTATTACTAATGTAATACAAATATTTTTAAGAATAACTGAACTGCTAATGGAGGCAGGAACACAGAGTTATCTAATTGGGTATATGCCTGGTAGCACTACTAAAGCAAATAGGTTAGGAGGTTTCATAAGGTTGAGTCTTACACCAAAGGCAGAGGGTAACATTACAAACTGTAAACCAGGTAAGGGAGAACAAAAGAAGGCCCCAAGTGCGGTTATTCTACGTTGCTAATCTGGGGACACACACATAGTTTATGTTAATACAGAAGAAAAAGACCAATACCATTCTTAATGGAATCTATAGCCCCTGTTTGCAACCCTAAAGAATGTACATGTGGGCATGTCATCACTCACATGCACATGTGGGCATGCACACACATACCACACGAAAATGAAAATGAACCCAGAAACCTTTGCAAATGGCTATGACAATGCTAAATGGAGAAGCACTACCAGTAGTAGATTAACTGTGTTAATTCAGGATGCAAAGGATGACATATGTTGCCATAGAGGCTTCACTTTTTTAGATTACACTGCCTAAAAGGTTTGCAGCTAAAGTAAGGTAAAAACCTGTTTCTGCCAAAATTGTCTGAAACCACATATTTTTAAACAGCAAAAGATGAAACATATATGTACTCCTATACACAGTGTTTTCCATTTTTTTAAGTCATTGCCAAATTTTGTTTAAAACCATAATCTAGAGCCATACTGAATATGACTAAATATTTATGAATGAACCGACATCTTTCTTTCACTTGTCTTCATGAAGGTAATCGAAAATTCTGAATAACACTGCCAAAACTCTAAGCTTCACAGAAATTTCCCCAAATTGATTCTGAATGTCCAGAAAGGATTGCAGGGGAGGCTGGAATCAGTTTGAGCATCCTTTTCTTAAGAATTAGTTTCTCTCTAGGGACTTCCCTAGTGGTCCAGTGGTTAAGACTTGACCTTCCAATACAGGGGCAGTGGGTTCAAACCCTGATTGAGAGCTAAGACCCCACATGCCTCACTGCCAAAAAGTCAAAACATAAATCAGAAACAATAATGTAACAAATTCAATGAAGGTACTTTAGAAACGGTCCCCATCAAAAAAAGAAAAATCTTAAAGAAAAAAAAGAATTTGTTTCTAGTAATAATAATCTGTTCTTATACCAGGGTGGTACGTATGCATATCCATACTGTTAACAACCACCTTAGGTTACCCATCACTTGTAATGACTACTCCTGATGAACTCAGTTCTCTAAATGCTCATCATCAGAGATAGAGCAGTATGTTAGAAATGCAAAATAAAGTTAAGACTTTATTTCCTAAGTCACTATTCTGACCTGCATGAAGCATAAAAGAAAATAATATTATACATAAACACACAAAAACACCAAAGACACCAATTTATGGCCAAAGTGTTCACCTAACAGCAGGTGGCAAATAACAGTTTTATCTTGCCTTCTTTGCCACCTACTTCCCCTAAAATTAGTTCCAAAGGTTCTGCTAAAATCCAGGTAAGAAAGCAGATAGTTTTTGTATGGTTTAACTGAACCTATACCAGAGATGGAATAAAGATGGCAAATAGGTTTCAATCTACTTGCCCCTTCTAATCAACTGGTAAGCATTGCCAAGAACACTGTGTCAAGAAGGATTCTGGGTGGCTTTATTAATTACTGATGTCTTTTGTATAAACTCAAGGGAGATCGTGGAGAATACCATTTAATTCTATTCTTTTCTTTTATGTATAATATATTATACTTCCACTGATAATTGGGCTTATTGTCAAACCTCATCTATTTTCATGTAAATATAAAACAACTAGATAGGTCAGATTTTTTTGGCAAATATTAATTAACATAGACTTTAGTTAGGTTGAGATGCCCTCTCAGCAAGATGTGATAGATGAAAAGATTTAACAAGATAGTGAACAGAGATAAGAATATACATTGCTCCAATGCATGTGAGTCAGAGGAACAGATCTGCTGTGAATCCCAAGGGCCTCTAAGAAAGAAACATTGCAAAGAGGAAACCAGAAATTCCATATTTAAGCTTCATGTAGAAAATTGATGATATAGAGAAAAAGTGCATAGGCCTACAAATCAGTACAAACTGGTTACCCCTTCTTGTTAACAGTCTGGGTCTTATCAGCTTCTGTGCTATTAAAAAATTGTGAGAAAAATTATTTTAAAAGATCATAAACATTTCACTGTCTGAAATACTATGTATTATTTTGTTATTTTTATCATTTATCTTCAAAATAATGTTTTGAAAGGTTTAGATGAGTGTTTATAGCAAAGGACTGAAAAGGCAACGTTTAGATTCTGATTTGAACCTCAGCTCTGCCACTGATTTTTTTTCATTGACTACTTTTTATATTTGACAAAGACTTGTTAATTACTATATGTAATGGGGAAAACACAACAAATCAAAATAGTTTACAGAATTTTCAATAGGAAATAGAGCAGGAAATTAAAAAGTGGAAAATATTACAAGGATGCATTTTAGAAGCAGAAAGACAAGAGTGAACACAGCTAGCAACTGAATCTCTTCATATATACTGTACATCCTGCTTCGTTGCATAGTTATTTCAAGGCTACAAGATCACATAGAATTTCTTTTACTGTAAATATACTAATTTACTTCTTCTCCCATTAAGGCTGAAAAGAACAACAGTCTGGCATTTTAAGTCCAGGTTACGTCCCTTTGGTGTCAAATTTTTCATTTCAATCATCCAACGGCATTGTTAAGCATTCACAAAACAAATATGTCTTTACATAAAGTCAATATGGTTTTAGAGCATCCTTCCTAGACATAAATGCAGAAATTCTCCTTGAACTGTAGACATCCTCAGGGAAAACTTTCTGATAACCACAAGCGTCCAAGACCCTAATCTTGGTTAATCACTAACAGGTTAGCATCTCTGAAAACAGCACAGCCTAAGAGCAGAAGAATGTGTGGTCTGGTTCTCATAGAATTTTAAACCTAGGACAAAACATAGGGATTTAGAAGGTTATTTTTTAAAAATCTGAATTAATAACACATTATCAGTTTGGTACGAAAATATGAACAGCAATTATCAAGCTTCCAGATATGCAATATAGCTCAGAAATAGGATGTGCTTGCTACTGATTCTGTAGAGAAAGAATATAGAATTTTTAGCATAAGCAACCTTTTGCAATATAATAAACAATCTATCAAATCATCTTAAAACACTGAAAAATCTTATGCTATTTTATTTGTACTGAATTATCAATTAGCTCAATAAATCCTATTCTATCCTCAAAGTACCAATAATAAGATATACAACATGTATTTAGTAAAAATGGAAAATAATTGTATAGCATAACATTTATATCATAATATACTTTATTTCATTTATCTACATTAAAGGCATTGTAAAAATCCAAAATTGGCTTCTCTCTGCTCTCAGCTCTAAGATTTTGGGCTGAAGAAATGACTAACCCAGGAACTTCTACCAAGTTCATAAAGAATCATGACTTTTCCATTCTCTTCATTATAGATGAATAGGTAGCTAGTCAACTAACCCAAAATTCTGGGCACAGAATGCCACCTAAAGCATCTCACCGAGAAAAACAGCCCTAAAGTAATGCGGACTGATAGATAACATTTTTTGAGGGAAACTTTAAGAGCTTTGGACCTTGGACAAGTCACTTGGTTCTACACAGAATGATACCTAGAAATTGAAAAACAATCAACTAGGCAAGATCAGTTACAGAAAAAGCAAACTTTCTGCTGGACAACTGAGATCAGAAGACTTCAAACTAGCACTTTATGAAATATCGGCATCAAATTGAAGAAAATCATAAGTAACAGAAAATGTCACAGCACATACAGATGGTCACCTGTGGCGGATTCATGTCAATGTAGGGCAAAACCAATACAGTATTGTAAAGTAAAAAATAAAATAAAATAAAATAAAAATAATCATTATAAATAGACACCACCAGAAGAAAGTAAAAAAAATAAAAATGATATTTTGATCTCCCACGTTTTAAGAAGAGAAAATTCAAGTGTTCGCCTTAGAAAGGGCAAAATATTATGTTCACCAGTTAAACTATAAACTTCATGTGAAGGAAAAAAAAAAAAGTCTAAGCTGAATAGTCATGGGAGACAATAGTCCAGAATTGAACTGAGTAGACATGGCATCAATTTTAAAGAAAGCCTGAAACTCTTGAATTTAGCTGTTCACTCCAAGGTCTTCCTTTAAGTACTATTCATTTTGCTAAGTTGTTTTCACCTAGATTATAATAGAAGACAGCAATCTGTCAGGTTTAACTCATAATACAGATGTGAAGTATTACTACTTTATTGATTAATAATTGATCATTCTAGTCAACATAAATTAATTTAGCTTTGGATTTCTAATCAAAAATGCTTACATGAATGAAGAAATAGATTAAAACTTTAAACAAGGTGGCAACAATCGTATAAAGTAGGCAGGAGAAAAAAGAAATAGTTAAGTTGAAAGACTGATTTGGAGGCTTTTAGTATGGTCTAAGTTTGAGATAATAAGTGAATTAAACAACAAAAAAAAGACAAGACACAACTACTAAGAAAAGATGCTAAGTACAAAATTGCAAAGTTTGGCAGTTGGTTGGGTGGAAACACATGATAGGAGTAAAAAGAAAATTTCAGAGTTCAGCAAGAGGAAGAATAGCCATTCCACTAACAAAACATAAGACAATAGGAGTAGTTGGTTGAATAACAAAAAAACTAAAGAGTACGTGGACATCTGTAAGGAAATGTAACCTAGAATTCAAAAGCGTGCTTACATAACAGAGAAGGATTTGTAGATTACAGACATCATGTGAATAGATAAGATGATAAAAAGTTTAAAAATTACAGTAAGACCATTGATGGAATTTTGAAAAAAGTGATGTTTGAAAGTGATGGAAGGAATTTTATTCATTCTTTCAGTTTCTATTACTGTGTTAAGTATCATCTAAGTACTGAAAACTTAAAAACTAAGAAAGAGGTGTGATGGATATTTGAAGACCAAAAGAACCATGTTTTCCTTTGTAATACTTACAAGTATATATTCCTCCTGCAAATATCTCTTGAGAACCAACTCCTTGAAAGGAATTTACCAAATGCTAAAAAAATTGTTATTCTTGGTTTCAGAAGCTACCATAATATAGTAATCACTTTTCCTTGGAAAATACAGTGAATTACAAAACAAATGAAAAATCTACAAGTGCCTAATTCAGTGCATGTGTGAAGTCCTGACAAGACTGTTAAAAAATAAAAGTCAAGGGTTTTGTTATATACCATGCCATGATTAGGTGAAATCACCATTGCTGTGTAAACAGAGTCCACTCACAGTTAACTGAAAGTCCATGCATTTAGTGAGATGATACCCAAGCAGTGCGAAAATCAGTTGGGGTGAAATGATTAAAGGCAACAACTGCCTCTCTTTTTGACATTGAATTCTGCTGGTCTCCTAAATGGTTTTTTAGTCTTCATTTCCCTCTCAAACTTTACATTATCACATTTTACAGTAAAGATCCTTTCATTTTCTAGCATGTGACTAGAAAATGTTATTCCTAGACACGTAAGAAAATAATTTTAAAAACTGGTATTTATTTTACATAGTTTGAACAGAAAAATACAGAGAATGTGTTGTTCAAAACAGAACGGTCCAGAGCTTACTTTTTCTTTTTTAAGCATAAAGTGAATGAAACCTTTCATATCAAAAGAATGAAATTTTGAAAATGATAATTAAGGGTGGATCCTGCTTTCATTTTCTGCTTAGAATTTCTATCACAAAAGCAGAAAAAAGAGGTCTACTTTTTAAAACAATTTATACATCAAATAACATTACTTAGATTGATTGCAGGCAGGTTAAAAAATTCTGTGAGAAGTGACACCTTACAAAGACATGTTACCAGAAATTGCCGCCTCACCTAAAGAAATAAATGTTTAACGCTGAACACTAGCAATGCTGTACTTTACCTATTGTCAAAGGCTCCTACTCACTTTAACGCTCAGATCAGCCCACTACATTAAATGAAACTTCCTTATTTAAAAAAAAAAAATTGCCTTATATAATTCAATGTTCTTTGAGTACTATGTTATCCCAAAGCTGCAAAAAACTATTACTACTTTAATCATTAAGAAAACTTTCTCTTATCCATAACACCATGCCTTTCATCAAAGTCATAAGCTTGTCCCTGCATATCACTGAAGTCTTATTATCAAATGCTCTCATTAACTCTAATGGTCTTTAACACTGACTCTGCTATGGACTCCAAAATGTACACTGAAGTTACCATCATTAGGGGGAAAAATTAAGATTTAAATGTATATCTATATCCCTTAGAATATTTTATGTAGCATAATTCAGAAACTGATTTTTCAACCTTCCTTTATTCCAGGGCCTTAAAAGGAGAAAAAAAAAATTTAGAAAGAAATACAGCAGCCTACCCCACAAAATGCCACTATTCAGTATGTCAGTACAAATCTCCCATTTGTAATCAATCACCCAAGAAAAGAAAAAAAAAAATGTGTAGCTACGATTTCGTTTTATGGACATTTGCATGTACATTTGCAAACTGTGGCCCTTACTATGAGCAAGGAGAGAAAAATCTTTCAACTAATGTTCATTTTTCCCAATCTCATCAAAAGTCAAGTGTTTCCAGGACTTCCCCAGGGGTCTAGTGTTTAAGAATCTGCCTTGCAATGCAGGGGACACAGGTTCCATTCCTGGTAGGTGGACTAAGGTCCCACATGTCCTGGAGCAACTAAGCCTGCGCTGCAACTACTGCAACCCGAGAGCCACAGTGAAAGATCTTACACAACGCAACAAACATCCTTCGAGCCACAACTCACACCCAAGGCAGCCAAACAAATAAGGAGTTTCTTTTTTTTTTTTTTTAAGTGTTTCCAAGAAAGGAGAGTCACAGACCATTCCAATCTCTGTTGAAGGAACATGGGTCTGACTGTGGACTTGGTGCCCCAGCAGAGCTGACTTTACAGCTGAGCCTTAAACGATGAATATTATGTTTCTTAAGGAAAGATGAAAGAACATTTCAGACTGAAGGGACAGTCTGCGTAGGAGCACCATGGCTGAAAGTCCACATCCTGGTGTGGAGATGGCCCATACTCCAGAGTGGAGTGAACAAGGATTCCTGGACTGACTTGGCATCAGAAAGAGAGTATTTTCCCCAAATCAGATTTCTAGGCTCTTATCTAGAAATTGGAACTCCATTGTGGAGCTTGAGCATCTAGATTTTAAAAACCCTTTAGAAAAGTACAGGACACAGAGTGAGTCTTATTCACCACTGGAGTAAGCCTTAGGTGGTATATACATCATTAGACATGACTACACACTTTCAGCAGATGCTTTGCCAACAGCAAAGAAACTTACAGAAAGTATGGCATGAATTGTTTTTGCTGTCATCACCACTGTTCTTTTAATGGCCAAGAAAAGCCAGAGGAAGGGCATGGGTACTCACATTTATACTCCTTAAACAATGCAGGAGTTAAAATATATTCAGCCACCAAATTTTAATAAAAGGTCTGAGTCTTTCACCAAACCAACAGTAATGGGGTTCATTTGATGGACTACAGGGCTCAACTGTCTATCTAACATTCCAGAATGACACTGATGCATCATAATAGGCTTGGCCTTTAGAAGACACTAAAATAATGAGGGGCTTCCCTGGTGGCTCAGAGGAAAAGAATCTATATGCCAATGCAGAAAATGTGAGTTCAATCCCTGGCTTGGGAAGATCCTGTGGAGAAGGAAATGCAACCCACTTCAGTATTCTTGTCTGCAGAACCCCATGGACAGAGGGTACAGCCTATGGCATTGCTCTTAAGAGTCCCTCGGACTGCAACAAGATCAAACGAGTCAATCCCAAGAAAATAAACCCTGAATATTCTTTAGAAGGACTGCTGCTGGAGGTCCAATACTCTGGCTACCTGATGAGAAGAGCCAACTCCCTGGAAAAGACCCTGATACTAGGAAAGAGTGAAGGTAAAAGGAGAAGGAGGCAGCAGAGGATGAGATGGTTAGATAGCAACAACTCAATGGACATGAGTTTGAGCAAACTCCATGAGATAGAGGAGGACAGAGGAGACTGGCATATAATAGTCCACGGCATCGCAAAGAGTTGGACATGACTAAGTGACTAAAAAACAAGAAAATACTGAGTCTCTAGATTTACCAGTTCCTAATACAACTGATCATTACTGAAAGCATTTGCATACAGCTATGTTGACAGTGTATTAATAGCCAATGACATATTTCTAATGCCTGCCGAGACTCCTTCTTCTTTAATATTTCTTACTCAGCACTATTTATTAAAAACATTCTAGATGAACAGTTAAGATGAACTATGACTTAAGTTCCTTCATCAGGTTTCATCTGATCTGCACAGATTCCTTTTAAAGCCGTTTAGAATTTCTGCATGAAACTATGAATTAATTTGGTTGGTCACCACTGAATTTTATGTGTTCCAAGAAATATACCTGACTTAAAATGGCTTTCATAGGTGGCAGTCATGTTAATGCAAAGTAGAAACATCTTAGTGGACACCAGAGACAGACCAGGCTGACAGAGAAGTCTGTCTGGCCCAAGTCTACCATGCAGTCTGCCGCCTGATGTTTGGACATGCAGCATAGATTTTTGTCATGGTAACTTATCAGGTTCTCCCTCTAGAAATTCAGAGAAGGATAGAACCCCATTATGGGTGCAAAACACCACCCCATCTCCAAGATTCAATCTAAAAACCTAAAATCGGTGACCACTAGCAGTAAGCTCCATGTTTTATTTTCTTTCAACTTCCTCTCTGTCTTCTGCATCTCCTTTTTCCTATTTTGTGGCATTGTGGCATTGCACGTACAAGCAGGAAAAATAGAAGATGTAAACTGTTTAAATGGGAATAAGGTAAAAGATCAGAAAATGCAATTCTTACTTAAGTCTTTAAAGAAATACCCTTCTTTGTAAAAGGTGCGCATGGGTATGTGCGTGTTGTCAGACACATGGAATGGGAAAAGGAAATGGCTCGTAAGATGTCAGGCGGTAATATGCCTCAGGAGGTCAAGCTGGGTTGCCTGACAAGGGCCTTTTGGTCACTGCCAGATCCGATTTATCAGGTCGCTATTGATGGCCACACCGAAGAGGCCTGAAGGAAGGGGAGACTATTAAATCACTTGTTTACCTCAAGTGAGCACCAGTGGTACTCAGTCAATGATTTTATTGATCCACAATACTGTTCAATTAAGTGTGTTTATTTTGATTCTGCGATTAACATGCATTTGCAGAAGGAATATTCACAGTGGAATAAAGTCTAAAATTGTCCCTTCTGCTCCCTCACTTCTTCCTTGTGTCATTTGGAGTTAATGGTTTACACATTAAATGAACAGATATGATCATGTTTAAGGGTAGAGTTGAGGGCAGCTCTCAGACCTTCTGAGATTTCACTTCCTCAGTGTAGTCAGTGAAGAGAAGAACAGAGCAGGAGTTAGAAATAAAGCTCAAGGGGTGGGTTCCTCCCAGACAACAGGTAAGGATCTGGGTGCATGGCTGTTGAGAAAAGAGACAAGATCGATTTTGCTGCCAAAACATCATGATTCAAATAGCTAAATCAACAGGCTAAAGAAAGAAAAAAATGAAAGCAGAGTCTATTTAGTCAAATCAGGGAGGAAAGCCGTAACTCCAAGAGTGTTGTGGTGAGAATTTGGTGTGGCTTGTTCACATCACCCAGCGACCATACCAATAACATCCAAATGCCTGCCCCTTTTTCTACCAGCTCCTAACACACACCATCTTCATTCTCTGCTTATTCCTCTTGTATATTCTGTGGTAACAAATATTTGGGATCTAGGCCTACTTATATGGAAGAAACTTTAACTGTAATGCATTGTGCCTGACTCGATCAAGCATCTATTGCCACATAATACAACTGAAGAAGATAATATTTCTGAGATTCTATCAATAACTTTGATGTCATTGGAAGAAGCTTGGACACTATGACCAAAATACGAAGGCTGCAGTTTTCACAAACTATTCTGCTCTTGTCTTCATTAGAAGTGAAGCTGAGAACATGGTCATTTCTGAAATAAGAGAAATGAAAGAAAGCCTTGCCTTCTCTTGTCCCCAAAACAAGTCCATCTGAAATAACTGCCTTTTAGAAAGAATGATATAAGGAACAGGAAGCTCTAGAAATAAAACTTTCAGATTATTTTAAAGTGTCTCCATTTCTATTCCATATATGAACTTGCTTTGTTTTCTACCACCAAGGACACACTTATATCTTCTGAATCTTGGCCCACAAAAGTACAGATTGAATAACTCATTTCAGTTGTCTATTTGGTTCATGAGATTTTATATTTGGAAATACTGATGGAGAGTGGGTTTGCCAGGTGGTGCTTGCAGTAAAGAACCCACCTGCCAACAAAGGAGATGTAAAAGACGTGAGTTCAATACCTGTCGCAGGTAGGTACTCTAGAAGAGGGCCTGGCAACCCACTCCAGTATTCCTGCCTGGAGAATCCCATGGACAGTGCAGCCTGGCAGGCTATGGTCCAGAGTGTCGCAAAAAGTAGGACATGACTGAAGCAACTTAGCACGTACGCATGTAATGATGCAGAATAAAAAATATTATAGAATCCGGACTTGGCCTGGCTCTCGGCCACTGAAATGTGGTCTTCACACCTTTTGCCCGAGTTGATATTGAGAAGTAGGGGTTTCAAGTTAGGATTTCTGTTTACTCTTATTTCTCCCCCAATGGAGCCACAGTGTTAAAGTCGGTGAATTTCACAGAATTTAAACACATAGATCTCATTCATGGAAACACAGCCACCTCTCTCTGGCATCTCTTCATGGCCCAATTTCCCTAGAGGGTGATTTATATTCCACTTCTGGAATTCCATGCACATTTGGTTTTACTGCACATTCTCCTCTTTGGAAATTTCATCCACCCTCATTATTCTACCTATGAATTCAACGGATATGATTTTCAAATCTACATTGGCAATCCCTGAAGTCTACTGTATTACTTCTTCTCCTTGATGTCCTATAAAAAACTCAAACACAAGTGTATTAAAAATTGTACTCAGCACGCTTTTTCTTTCAAGTAATTCCCCCTCTTCTATTATCAACTTCTGACACAAACGTCCTCTACCACCGTGTTTCAAAAACAGCTTAGTCACCTGTGAGTCTTCTACTTTCCTTATGTTTACCACTCTGCTAAGCAGCTTTCAAGTTCTGTCAATTCTATTTAGGAAAAATCCTTTAAACACTTACTTCAAGATTCTACATTTACTTTACTCGAATAAAGAATAATGATTTGCCTTATTTCCCTGGAGTAATAAGGGTTTATGTCCTTGATATTTGGGCTTCCCAGGTGGCGCTAGTGGTAAAGAACCCGCCTGCCAATGCAGGAGACATAAGAGACCCAGATTTAATCCCTAAGTCAGGAAGATCCCCTGGAGGAGGACATGGCAACCCACTCCAGTATTCTTGCCTGGAGAATCCCATGGACGGAGGAGCATGGTAGGCTACAGTCCATGGAATCGCTTAGAGTCGGACACGACTGAAGCAACTTACTTAGCACACGCACGTGTCCTTGATGCTAATATCTTCCCCAACCAATCCATCTTACACTGTTCCTTTCTTTCCTCTTGTCTCTCTGATTTCTTTTCCTCTTTCCTTTCTTCCTTTCTCCTTTTAAAAAGTATTATTTATTTATTTAATTGTATTTAGCTGCACTTGACCTGCCTCTTGAGAAACCTATATGCAGGTCAGGAAGCAACAGTTAGAACTGGACATGGAACAACAGACTGGATCCAAATAGGAAAAGGAGTACATCAAGGCTGTATATTGTCACCCTGCTTATTTAACTTATATGCAGAGTATATCATGAGAAACACTGGGCTGGAAGAAGCACAAGCTGGAATCAAGATTGCTGGGAGAAATATCAATAACCTCAGATATGCAGATGACACCACCCTTATGGCAGAAAGTGAAGAGGAATGAAAAAAACCTCTTGATGAAAGTGAAAGAGGAGAGTGAAAAGTTGGCTTAAAGCTCAACATTCAGAAAACGAAGATCATGGTATCTGGTCCCATCACTTCATGGGAAATAGATGGGGAAACAGTGGAAACAGTGTCAGACTTTATTTTGCGGGGCTCCAAAATCACTGTAGATGGTGATTGCAGACATGAAATTAAAAGATGCTTACTCCTTGGAAGGAAAGTTAGACCTAGACAGGATATTCAAAAGCAGAGACATTACTTTGCGGACTAAGGTCCATCTAGTCAAGGGCTATGGTTTTTCCAGTAGTCATGTATGTGAGAGTTGGACTGTAAAGAGGGCTGAGCACTGAAGAATTGATGCTTTTGAACTGTGGTGTTGGAGAAGACTCTTGAGAGTCCCTTGGACTGCAAGGAGATCTAACCAGTCCATCCTAAAGGAGATCAGTCCTGGGTGTTCATAGGAAGGACTGATGCTAAAGCTGAAACTCCAATACTTTGGCCACCTCATGCAAAGAGGTGACTCATTGGAAAAGACTTTGATGCTGGGAGGGATTGGGGGCAGGAGGAGAAAGGGACTACAGAGGATGAGATGGCTGGATGGCATCACGGACTCGATGGACATGAGTTTGTGTGAACTCCGGGAGTTAGTGATGGACAGGGGAAGCCTGGAGTGCTGTGATTCATGGCTTCACAAAAGAGTCGGACAGGGCTGAGTGACTGAACTGAACTGAGCTGCACTGGGTCTTAGTTGGGCTTCCCAGGTGGCTCAGTGGTAAAGAATCGACCGGCCAATGCAGGAGATGTGAGTTCAATCCCTGGGTCAGGAAGATCCCCTAGAGTAGGAAATGACAACCCATTCCAGTACTCTTGCCTGGAAAATTCTATAAGCAGAGGAGCCTGGCAAGCTAAAGTCCACAGGGTCACAAAAGAATCAGACATGACTTAGCGAGTAAACAACAATGGTGGCAATGCTGAGGCACACAAGATCTTTAGTTGTGGCATGTGGGATCTAGCTCCCCGACCAGAGATCGAACCCAGGCTCCCTGCATCAGGAGCAAGGAGTTAGCTCTTGGACCACCAGAAAAGTCCGTTTCTCTCTCCTTTTTTACCTACTTCCTTTTTAGTTTCTCTAACATTAATATGCATGTTCAATGTGCCAGACACAGGAATACAATGCCAAATAAAACAAACAGGATCCTTTGCCTCCGAGGCCTACTAGACGAAGCTCTCTTACTCACATATTCACCTTCCAGATAACTTTCTCCTATCCAAAACTAAGAGAAATCTCCCAAACAAATTCTGAGAAAAGGTCTAACTACTTACCTCAAATTCAGCAATTCACTTCCAATACCATTACATTTCAAAATTAATTGAATCTTAACTAATTTTTGAGATTTAACAATTTCATTGTTGTAATACAAGTAGTTTTAGATTGAACCTTATAAATCCATTTTGTTTCAAAAGAGAAGGGAAAGAAAATCACATTTAATAATTTTAGAACCTGAATTTTTTCTCAAATAGAGGTCAGAAGCTATAAATATAAGAGATACTAAATTCATATCACTTATGAAAGATACTAAACTCAAAATATTAACTTTTAAATTTTATTGTTTTTCTCCTAAGCATTTCATTTAACCATGATTGGCAAGAATGTCTATCAGAAAATGAAATTACTATTGCTCTGGTAGCTAGCATTCCTCTTCCTGGTTACCTCCATCTTGGCATGTGTCAATCCTACAAATCTTCTAGGGTTCAGTTCAAAAATCATTTCCATAATGCCTTTCCAGATAACTTGAGTAGAAAGAATTCCCTGTTCTCTAGCTTGCCCCACTAAATTTCCCCATTTCAGTTATGTTATTATTATATTTTTTTTAAATCACAGACTTTTAGGCAAACTTAAGAATGGATACATTCAGTGGGTACATGGAAAGACATTTTGGTTTTTGACTTCTAGGTAATATTCCAAAGTAACCATGAGGCTGTTATATTATGATCTCCTACAAGAAATGTAATTATGATCTCCTACAAGAAATGTTATCACAGTTTATAGTTCTTTTCTTGGTATTCCCAAGGCGCAAGATGAATAGAAAGAGACAAAAATCAATGCTGAAGGATAATAGTCTCTAAATTTTTGAAACTTAAGATGTATCTGAGGGGACTTCCCTGGTGATCTAGTGGTAAAGAATCTGCCTTGCAATGTAGAGGATGTGGATTCCACCCTTTGTCCAAGAACTAAAATCCCACATGCCAGGGAGTAAATAAGCCTGTGTGCCATAGCTACTGAGCCTATGCCATACAACTAGAGAGACCAAATGCCACAAGGAAAGATTCCACATGACACAAGGAAGATCCCATGTGTCACAACTACCACCCAATGCAGCAAAATCAATAAGTCAAAAAAAAAAAAAAAGATGGACCTGAAAAAAAGGTATAATCAAATCTAACAGGACAGATCCTATTGCCTATGACAGCGTGATATGGTCTTGAGAGCCTATACTTTAGTCTCCGCTGATCTAAAGATTCAGACTGAGGAAGACCTTCCTAAATCATGATCTCTGTATGAACTGCCTTACGTGGTTCTATAAGAATTTGGTTATAAGAGAAATAAATCTTGTCCTGCTGATCCCCTTGGATTTTTATTTAAGAAATATGGATAAACTGTGACTATTAGCAATTAAGTCAATCAGTGGCTTTTGTTTAATGACTACATTTGGAAAGCATATTTCTGAACTTATAAATATCCTTGAGATGGCCCCTGCAACTTCATCCCACTTAGACAATCCAAACTTGCTAAATGATCAGAAAACATTCAGAACTTCACCCGTTCCCTGTCCTGTGTCTAAAAGCAAGTGAGTGCATGTTACTTAGGGCTTCCCTGGTGCCTCAGTGGTAAAGAATCTGCCTGCAACGTAGGAGACTCAGGTTCGATCCCTGGGTCAGGAAGATCCTCTGGAAAAGGAAATGGCTACCCACCCCAGTATTCTTGCCTGGGAAATCCCATGGACAGAGGTGTCTAGCAGACTGTAGTCCATGCTGTCCAAAAGAGTTGGACATGACTTAGCAACTAAGCAACAACAACATAGATTACTTAGGTGATCTGGTTAGATCAGCATAACTATGGTGAGAGCCATCAGTAGACACATCCGTAAACCTCCAGATTCTGGAAGGCAAACAGGGACCAGGGGCAAGGCTGGCTGGATGTCCTAAAACAATGCCTCCAGGAGGTGGTTTTTCTTTACCTATCCACAAGAAAAATCAAACTTCTGACAAATGTGACACAAAAATAATCTTAAGTGCCATTTTTGCAAAATGTTCCTTTCATTTGCAATGCCTTAGTTCATTAATTTGTAATACTGTAACATTATCTTTACATGTGACCAAATTGCTAAATTTTAAAAATATACAATATTTCATCTCTTCATCTAAGAAGCCATGCTAGATTGTCCTCTTTCAGAAGCATCTCTGTCCTGATTTTTAAGTGGAAATCTGTAAATTTTTATCTGATGCAACTTCATATGTAAAAATATGGATTTAATTCCATAGAGCATGGAAAAAATCAAATTTTAGAAAAACAATGCCACTTGCAATTGGCTAACACTGACAATAACAAGTTACAGTGGGTTCTAGCAAATTCATGGTGGTTCTAAGAGCTTTTTAGAAATAGCCTGTGCTCAACACAATTACAATTAGCCTGTTTCAATATAATAGCATAATAGGTAAATTCATGAAAATAATTACTATTTTTAGCATTCACTATGTTCCAGGCACTAGGCAAAGCAGATAACATTCATTATTGTATTTAATCCTCACAAAGCCTTATACTATAGGTACTATGAGAATCCTACATTATAAGTGAAGAAGCTGAAGGTCTGAAAAAGTTAAGTAACTTTCCCCATGTCACACAGCAAATAAGTGACACAGCTGAGACTTGGATCCAGGATTCTCTGACTCCAAATCTGTAATTGCTACACTATGTGACCTAATAAGCAAATAGGCAAAGAACAGCAAATCTTCAAAAATGCTAAGTATCATGATAATATTAGTCCATGTAGTAATTGTTTATTTGGCTATTAGTAAAATTATCTGTTAGAATGAAATGTATTCTGGCCCTTTTTCACAATGAGATAACAAGAGTGAAAATGCACATGAATTAGTAATGCCTTATCATTTATTCTTATAGTCAGAATTTTTTTAAAAAATATGTACGACTGTCATAATCAAGAAGAGATAAAACTGCATTAAGTATCTGAGAAAAACTAACTTTACTTGTATTAATAGTAGTCAGGGAGATGTAGGTCCATAGACACAGATTTACTTTCTGTTTAGTCATTCAGTCAGGTCCAACTCTTGTGACCCAATGGGATCCTCAGTCCATGGGATTTCCCAGGCAAGAATACTGGAGTGGGTTGCCACTTCCCCCTCCAGGGGATCTTCCCAATCCAGAGAACAAACCACATCTTCTGCAGTGGCAGCTGGATTCTTTACCACTGAGCACCAGGGAAGCCCAAGGATTTATTACTTAGGGTGTAAAATGTGATTCTAGATGGGGGTGGGGGGAAACACTGCTGATGTTAGTTTCATCAGTAAGTCCATTTTTAGGATTCAGTAAACAAGTATTTAAACTCTAAGAGTGGTTTTGATCATAAAAGCAACTGTGTATTTGCCGGAAGTCATAAACTTCTGAGGAAAAAAAAGGCCTATGTGATATGTATGTGTTTGCAGTCGACTGTCTGGTGTTCCATGTTCCTTTTATATTGCTGCATCTGGGGGCCTGAGAGTAGGTTCAGGAGTACACCTACAATTAATCAAGGGGCTTTTAGCCTTCCTATTTTGAAAAACTTGGACAACTCACGATCTGAAATTATCTGCATTTTTGGCAATACACGCAGCCATTAATCCATTACAATTTACTCTAAAATCAATTGTATATGGTAGACATTCAAGTTACATATCCAGAGATCTGGTAGACTTTTGTCTATAGACTGGAAACTGCCTAGATGATGAAGTCACTGAGCCAAGCTAAGCAGACGGTTCTAACTCCATTCTTCCAGTAAAGCCAGAGGCATATAAAGAGCCTTCTTTTCTGTTTTTCACACTATATCTCACTTTTTGATCTGCTTACCTAATATAGCTCTTATGTTTATTTGTCTAAGAAAATATGGCCCAGATTTTTATATCAATTTAATATTTCATCCTAATAAATGTTTTATTTAGAAGACATTCCTGTCCATACACTGAAATTCAAACCACAGAGGAAAAGTTTATTAAGAACAAAGTAAACTTGATCAGAAATCCACTAACTGATTTTATTAATAAAAATTCAATTTACTGACTTTTTAAAAATAAATGCAAAACAAAAGTTTATCATGTATATTTTTTCCAGAGCTGGTCTTTGCAACTTAGCCATTTATTTAACACAAGTAATTCCAACTACACTTTTACATCAGACACACATGCCACTTCTCTTGATAGAAAAGTGTTGTTAGGTTAAAGTCATTTTTTAAAAAAATTATATTCTAAGCCCTAAAGGATAAACATTTATCCACTAAGACAGAAGGATAAAGATTTTAATGGCATCTTGCTTTAGGATTCAAAATAAATAAGGCAAAGATGAGTTTCCATCTTCTTAAGACTAAATTACAGAGATTAAAATATATAAACACAAAATGAATGTGTTCCATTTGCATATTATATTTCGCTCTTAAAGTTGATTTTGAAGATTAAGGGTCAGCATTTAATCCTCACTATCCTAATCCCTAAAATTACAAAGACAGGCATAAGTGCATGTCTGCTGCACTAAATTACCTTGAAAGAAAGCAAATTCCGGATGAAAAGGGAAGCATATTTATATTATGGTGATTTAAAATCTGTCGCCTAAACACATCTTCTCCCCTCGATCCATTGACCTAAATTGCACACTAAAAGCTTGTTTGTCTGCAAATGGGCAGCTAACACTTTGAGACAATCCAGAGATTCTTCACTTATGCAGAATCATGCCAACAATTTTTCTGACTACAATAAACACTGTCTTGTTCATATTCCGCAGAAACAGGAATTGTGTTATAAAACAGAAGACTTTCTTTGCAGTGTTAAAACCATTTCCTGGATAGTTAATTATGAAAATTTAGAACTCTGGATACAAGAAGTTGTGAATGCAAAACTATCTACCAAAAATTTCATTAAAATGTTTTTATATCTAACAAAATACTGCTAGTTCTATAGAATTTTAATGCTTTTTTCATGAACTATCTACCAAAAATTTCATTAAAATGTTTTTATATCTAACAAAATACTGCTAGTTCTATAGAATTTTAATGCCTTTTTTCATGGGTATTTTTGGCCCAAGGTTTAAAAAATACTTTCTAGAGAAGGATTTACTTCCTAAATATTCTTTATACCACTATCTAAAATCTGAAATCCAGTACAATGAATTTTCAGAGCAAAATAAATCTGATGAATAAATTCACCTAGTGGTTCAGAAACCCCCACAATTCTTATTTTCTTTCAAAACATTACATTCATATCAACATGGATGTGTACAACAAACATATCATAATGGCAAGCAGGAATAGTATACATTTGCAAAGGATTGAATTTTTTCCTAGGATATATTCCCTAATTTTGTCAGATATGCATTTATTTTAGAAGATAACTTCCTGAAATCACATTATGTACGTCAGTCAGATTTTAACACTGAAATAGATTTAGTTCCTCTATAAATCTGCTCCATCATTAATCCAGTGTCAATAGAGCATCATGTTCCTTCCTTTAAAATGTATTTCAAACAATTTCACATATCTCTAAAGAATGGAATCCCCACTGTTAAAATCTAGGCTATTTCTGTGCATCTGTAATAATTGGTATATATTAAGGAAATATTCCTGTAACATATTATATAACACTGAAGACTAAAATGTACCTCTCTCTGTGAATATGTTTAAAAGACTACACCGGATAATGTTAAATTAGTATAACACTAACTTTACTACTGTGTAAACGTATATTCAGGAATATTTTAAGTGCACTGAAATTTTTCATGGAGAAGCCTCATTTTATGGAGATGTAGAAGCTACAATGAAAAGGTCCAATCATCTTAAAAGGGAGATACAGTGCAAATGATACAGTGATACTCAGCGTTTCAGGGCTAAACCCCTGCTGTTCAGCCACAGTGGTTACAAAAGCAGACTAATGAAAGCTGCAAAAATTATAATTAATTTTCATTCTAAAGAAATCATTCTGCTCTAATCAACTGCCTATCAAACATCATTGCAAATTATGCTAAAGAAAAAATTATTAGGCCAGATTTCCAGGGTAAAATTTTCCATATACTGTATCAGAATAAAGAATGCCTGTGTGGGAATTACTTTTAATGAACAACAAATTACAATTACTAAACTAAATGAACCATCTGCCTTTTTTGTTGTTGTTGTTTGTTTTCACGGCCTCACTGGTGCAGAGTGCATTGTCAGCTTAATTCCCATTCAAAATGGCAGACTGCCTCATCACCAGGGTCTCTCGTCCATAACATTTTAACAGAAAATCTGTAACAGATGTTTTCAATTTTAAGAAGAGGACAAGTATGTTTTATAAATATGTTCTAAACATTAAAGGCTGGCGTTTATAATAATAAGGTACATGCCTTTTTCAGACTGGAGAGCTTGGATGACTAAGTACTCCTAAACCCTAAATTAGCACATAAAGTATTCATAGACCAATACCAATAAAAACAAATCCTGATGTACTTTATTAAACATTTCATTCAAGTAAATGTGTTTTGTCTCTATCCTCTAATAGGTGATCATTTGTTTCCAAGGAGCATGCGTGAGGACATTCAATAATGACATCTATTATCAAACCTTTACTGAAAGGTTTAAAGTGGTTAGCTGGATACATCATCTGGCATCAGCAGAAAACATTAAAAATGGAAAAATCAGTCTCTTATTAGCATGTGTCTCATATTAGCTGGGCCTTTCCCTCCTGAGGTTTAGGGACCATGATACTGTAAAACACTTGGAAGATTGACTTTTCTCGGGGCCATTTAGGAAAAAGAAAATCTGATCTGGGCATGCTCTTAAAACAAGAGTACAGCATATGAATATATCTTAATATAGTGCAAAAGGAATATTTACTAAAATTAATGACTGGTTTTTTTTTTCCTTTCTACTTCTATTTAGGACACTGACAAGTAGCATTGACTTGAAATTGCAATGAGGACATGTTTTAAAATAGTTCTTTAACATCCCTTATTTAAAATTTTTTTCCTCCTTTAAGTGAAAGTGAATATCCTAACTGCCTACCATCCCCCCACCCCTGGACTCTGGGCCTCCACTGATCACTTTGCAGGCACAGCACTGACTGAGGGACTGTGAGCCCCTCTGGACACCAGTGTGTCTCAGCCCAGACCCGGGGAATCAGCTCTGAGGAAGTCAAGAGAGCAGTTTTCATATATTCACCCAGTCCTTCCTTTCCCTGTGATGACAACCAAAAAGGAAAAAAAAAAAAAAAGACTGGTAAAGCTATGAGAGCTTACTCCCCACAAGAAAAACGAACTAGATCTCTTCTCCTGGTCCTAACACTGCTTCACTTTCATTTTAATTTAAAGTTTGGTACACTGCTATTTTTTTCCCCTTGACTATCCCCGGACATCCAGATTCCTTTTAGCAATTAAAAAAACAAAAGGCAAATTGTATTAGATTATTTCATGAGCTAGACATAGAGAAGGATATATGATTCCAGGCCTATCCACAGACTGGATGAATCTCTGTCTGCTTTGAGTGCATATTTAACTATCATGTGCTGCTTTAGAAAAGCGGCTTGCATGCCAGGGTCCACTCAGTGTAATGGTGTCTGCTTAGAAGATTATTTAAATCTCCCCCCACCCTTGTTCTTTAGGCAAGAATGAAGAAAATGACAGCTCCATTATTAGAAATGTGGCCTCAGAAACGATCCAATGGAGAAGTCTCCAAAGGGATACTGAGGCAAAAGCACAGCTTGAAAAGCCTTTCCTTATTTCTGTAGTTGTGTTTTATGAAAGCAAGTCATGACTGAAAAATACAGTTTTTCATATTTTCCTAGGCTTTATTTTGCATTTTGATCATGAAAATATACTAAGGCACTACCATTGTGTTTTATTTCTTTAGTTTTACAGTACAGTTATGGCCAACAGAGAGACCTTGGCTTTGCAAGAAATCCAAAGGAATGCTTAATTTTAGGTAAAAATTGTTTTTACTCAAAATATGCATGACATTGATAATGGAGCAATTTTGTTCATTTTTAACAACTTTTTGAACTTATAAAATATTATGAATGTGAATAATTTATCAATCAATACTCCTTTAACACTGATACACTTAAATATCCCATAAAACAGCCTGCCCTTCTAAAAAGTACAACAGTTTTGAAAAAAAGTTACTTTACCAGAAAATGCCTGTATTTATACTGATGACATCCAGAATAATACTTTGATAAAGGAATTCAACTCATGACAAAATATTCTTTTATGAAAAAACAGCACTTGAGAATTTATTAGGAACAATTACCATATATTTTACTCATTAAAAATTTGATCATAAGTGTGGTACCTACAGTTATTACATTCAGTAAAAACTGATTCTCATAGTCCATTTGAAGGATGTTGGCTAAAATTAGTAACTCCTGTGTGACCAGCATTCATTCCTTTGAGTTTCAGAAATATACATTGACACTAACTTTGTTATAGATTGAGAGAGCAGTGTTCTACTTTACTGATCTTGAAAATATGAAACAACAGACTTGACGGACTTTGGAAACTCGGCATTTTTTTAGTTATATTTGAAGCGAAATATCTGCTGACATCTACAGATCAGTGACTGAATGAGAGAGGAGTTACAGCAGCTTCAGTATTGATTCAAACCCATGGATTCCCAGGGCATGTACCACTGTTGCTGCTGCTAAGTCACTTCAGTTGTGTCCGACTCTGTGGGACCCCATAGACGGCAGCCCACTAGGCTCCCCTGTCCCTGGGATTCTCCAGGCAAGAACACTGGAGTGGGTTGCCATTTCAATGCATGAAAGTGAAAAGTGAAAGTGAAGTGGCTCAGTCGTGTCCGACTCTTAGCGACCCCATGGACTGCAGCCTACCAGGCTCCTCCACCCATGGGATTTTCCAGGCAAGAGTACTGGAGTGGGGTGCCATTGCCTTCTCCATGTACCACTGTTACTAGCACCTAGATCACAGTGTCCCATTACTAACAAGGTAAATATCTACACTGATACTAACTCAGTTATAACTTAGGGAGGAAACAAGCACCTCTTTCCTGACTCAGACAATAGGCTTCTTTCCCTTCTCCCTACCTCCAGACTCAACCACCACCTTTCCAAGTCCCATAAGGCTCCATCCAAACACTACCCAGTTAGCCATATTCTCCTGGACTCATAAAAAGTCTGAGCACCTTGGACTGGCATGCTGCAGTCCATGTCCATAGCGTTGCAAAGAGCTGGACTCGATTGAGCAACTGAACAACAACTTTGGAGCTGTATCCACTCTCTAGGATGTTTGCACTTAAATTTATAGGATCAGAGAATCTTATAAGGGGTATAGAAACACTCCTCAGTGGGAAAATGCAGATTTTTTTATACACCCACACCTTTCAAAAGCTCACTGATGGATGCCCAGTGGTCCCTGGACCTGACTGATAATGTCAGCCTACAGAGAAGCTAAGCGGTGAAGAACAATGAGTCACAGCACAGCCTCTAGGCAGACAAGTCTGGGTTCACTCTCACCTCCTCACCTTTTCTGTATGACCTTGGGTAAGAAATCTGACCTTGCTAAATCTCATCACCTCATCCCTACAGTTGCAATAACTTCCTGCCCCTTGCTGGGCTGTCAGGAAGACTAAATAATACAGTAGATACAAAATATCCCTTGGTACATAGAATCTTCACTATTCTGTGGTGACACAAAAAGTAGGAACTTTAGATAGGGTGTGATCTAGTGACAGTTACTCAGTTGTGTCCCACTCTTTGCTGTCCCACTGTACAGCCCATGGAATTCTCCAGGCCAGAATCCTGGAGTGGATAGCCGTTCTCTTCTCCAGGGGATCGTCCCAACCCAGGGATTGAACCCAGGTCTCCCGCATTGCAAGAGGATTATTTACCAGGAGCCACAGGGTGTAGTAGTTGTTTATGTGTATCTCTCCCCATCCCCAAGTCAGGGACCACGTGTTAACTAAGTCTGCACACCCTGGGGAATCTTAAAAAGTGGCTTTGAAAGTATACTATTAGGAAAAACTCTTTTGGAAAACTTAAGAATTTTTACAACAGCGTATTATGTGAACAAAGTTTGCAGGATCAATGCATTTGCTTCACAGTTTTAAACTCTTCACTTATTATCTCTTTGTTCATGTAGTCACAAATCATTCCATTGGCAGCAACTAAACCAGTTCTTTCTCTTTAAAAATAATACAGATGGACTTCCTTGGGAGATGGTTTTAATATTGCTTGTCTGCCAGGGAGGAGTCTCCTCAAGGTCTCCTTTGTCCCGTCGAATCGAAGATGAATTAGTTTTTCCAGAATCTTCTAACTCAATTATTCCAGAGGTAAATTACTTGTTATTAACAAATAGAAAAACAAACATCAAGTTCTCCTTTGTCACTTTGAAATGTGTTCACTCCCAGTGACACGGAAGGATTTCCAGTTCTTTCTGACACACAGTACAAAGATGCACATGGCCTAGCTTCACGTCTCTTTATTATTTCATAGACTCCAGTAAATTCTGCTCCTATTCTTCTCCTTCTGAGATTTATTAATACCAGCTTTTAGTCATCTGTAAACCCATCCATGCTGGCTGCAAGCATTCTTGTTACCCTGGTCTGGAGTTTTTCAATCTGTTATATGTCTTTTGGGGTGAAAGGTTCACGTCTATAATATTTCTGTTTTGTTCATGCTGATGCAATAGAATTTTATAACATACAACAAAGAACTGGAATCTTGGCAATAGCATATGTAAAAGCATGTCAGGAGAAAAGGGCAACTCCAAGAGACTGAGTCTAAGAGGCCCCATCCTTCAGTCATCCATCCCATGGGAGCACTTTTGCAATTAATTGGAATAATATGTCACCTAAATTGAACAACAGAAATCATCTTTTGCTCTTTAAGACCAGGAAAATTAGATATTTTGTACAAAAAGTAACTAAAATGGAGGATTGTTAATTAAAGATTTGCCAGAATCATTTCAAGTCACAACTCTCCATTTCACAGCATCTCTTTACTCTCTACCAAACAAAAACAAAATATTATCAGAGCAGGGCCATTGCTTCGGCCTTAATCTCATCCATTTACTCACGGATTTATTTTGAAGTTCTTACAAAAAGCGAAGCTTCAAGGCACAAGGTGCACACCATACTTCTCCTCTTGCAATCCTGACATTGGCTGTCATTACCATTGCAATAAATCCGTAGGGTGGGGAACGCGGTAAAGAACAGAAAATGTTTCCAAAAATTCTTCATAGTCGTCCTTTTATTGTGATTGTATTTGTTCTACTAAAATGTTTTAATAAAAACAAATGTTTGCTCTCATCAGCCCCTTTAAGAACCACTAGCAAAAGATATCTCAGGAAAGGAGGGGTATGGACCAAAGCTTTAGCATGAAATTATCTCTGACCTTGAAATATGACCATAGGTGATTGAAGTCATAGTCATCATCACAACATTATTGAGAAGTCTCTCTCAAATAAAACTTAACATTTTTCTAAGACCTGTGAACATGGTGGGGAATGTTCTAATCATCTACACCAGAATCACTTATTTCAATAATTAATAGAACTAGTTGTGAATATGAATTTTTAAAGCGTCCACACAGAAAGACCTAGATGATTCAGGGTAATTACTTTCATAACAATTGGTAAGGGGGCGGGGGGTCTCCTGGACTGTGTCCCTTGTCACTAATCACTCATTTCAAACTTGTGACTGTTTGAGGGCCTCATTTTGATGGCCTAATACTATCAGGAGCAAATTTCAACGTAAATTATTTAAAAACCATGATAAAGGCCAGCTTAGCCACCTGCGCTGGAAGAGTTTGTGTCCTTCGTTTCATCTCTTGATTACCACGGGGCTGACTTTCCAATTTATAGATTATAACTATATCTTTTACTAGTTCTTTTCAACCACTGATTTCCTGCCTCTTGGCCATTTCTTAGCTCATTTTCATATCACCCAGAGGAGAAGGAGAGAAAATTAAACGCCAACCTATAGAATTTGTTCTAATGAAAGGAAAAGGCAGAGATTGGAAACCACTGGCTAAAATGAGGTTTGGGGATTTTCATACTTGCTGTGGTTCCAGTTAACCTAGAGTACCAAGGGCCCACTTTCTATGAAGTCATTTACCCTTCACTTTCAAAGATGATTTTACCATGACCGTGGTGAGAAAGCTATTCCACAAACCCAGAACTTTCCATAAAGTTTCTGAAACAAAATTCTATGCAAAAAGATAAAGTAACATAAAACTCAAAATATATATGTAAGATGCAAAATTTTGGAAAATCAGTGTAGAACACGTATTGGTCCTCACTTTCAAATTATTACTATGCTTTGCTCAAGAAGTAAGCTGTAGTGGCTTCAAATGTATTAATAGGTTTCTGCTTATTGACTGCTTTTACTGATAGAGCATTCCAGCCCCAGTCCCCAAAAGGGTTAATGCTACTGGGTGAGCTGAATTCATGACCATAATCCTAAACAAGTGAGGTGAAGTTCTATCAGGTCTATTTCAGCGTATCAGGGATTACCGCTAGCTGTCTAATCCTGCTGAGCCTCAGGGAGGAACGTTCTATTGTATTTGAAATCCTGGCCAGGAAAGAACAGAAGGTTAAATGGGTGCCTTGCTCTGTAATCAAATATCACAGGCACTACTTATCTATTCAGTGAACAACTGACGTAGAAAATCAATTAGGAACCAAATGGCTTCTTAGGAATTTTTACCCAGAAACAAGCAAGATTTTTTTTCCCCCCAAAAGGAGTTTATCTGATATGTTTTATAGTAGAATATTACAAATTCTGGAGCTTCTAGAGTTTTTTATCTGGTTCCTAAAATATATCTTACCCCATATTCTAGAGCTCCTGTACTAAATTACTTGCAAAACCGAGAGAGTGCTTCAGGGATGAAGATAGCACGCTAAAGCATGGCTGCCTCATTTACCTACAGGAAAAGCCGTGCAAAATCAATTCATATAAAGCAGCGTCAAATCTGAATCAAAGTTCTGAACAAGACTTCAAATAAATGTTAGTGTTTTTATGGAGTTGATTTTAATAATTTACCTTTTCTGAAACACATTCCTTCAACAGTGTATCGTGTGGGAAAATATTACGAGCACGAGGGTGGGTGGTAGGAGGAGGCACCCACAGCCTCCTGGGGCTCTTTGTTCCCAGCATGAAGAGGCTCCTTTCCGTGGCCTGAAGGTTAACACCCTGGTCTCCCCGCCCCCATCCTCTACCTGTCACTCTGAGTCGATGTCACAGTTCCTGCACACAGACAAACAGGCTGCCCTGGCCCGTCTGCCTGACCTTGGACAGCCCTTAGATCAAATCTGGTTATTAATACTGGGGAGAGTCAAAATGCAATCTTCCAGACACTGGAGAATTGAGCTAGAAATTATGCAGTAGGCACTCTCTGTCAATAAGAAGCATCCAGATGCTAAGGCTTAAAGTGGTCACCTGGACCTGTGTGGGAGTTAAGAGAAACTTTTTTTTTTTTCCCCCTGTTCTATGAATGCTATGGAGAGAAGTTTGCTTAGGGTCTTTATATGCTTAGCTTATCTATCCTTACGCTTTCAATTATTTTTGGACTCTTTGCTTTATAAGAGTTCTTATACAGTAATCCATTTGCAGGCTAAAGCAGATATAATTGGAAAAATACTGCCCTTTCATAGTCACGGAAGATATTTTACAAATGGGATGAAATACTTTTAATACCCTCATTGTAGTTCAATGTGCATATAATTTTAACCAGGGGTTCTCATTCTTTGTAATTGTCTGTCCCTATAACTTTCTCTCGGAATATATCCATAATCTAGACTAAAAAGGGAGAAATATGAAAAATCATTTAAATGCCTAGACAAATACTAAATGTGCTACAGTAATAAATGCATTACTCTTTCAAATCACTACAAAAATTAAAGAGGAAATTTAATCTTATGTTTCTTCCATAATTTACCCAATCATTTCCATATTCCCAGGTGAAGGGTTTCTTGATAAGAAAGTTATGTGCCTTTCATGAGAGTATCAATATTAATGATTTGGTCAAACATCACTGTCACAGGAGTCTCTATATTCCCTATTAAAATATATTTTGAAACCATCATTAAGCTTTTTATTTAAGTAGAGACCCAAAATGATACTAAAGTAGAAAAGGCATTTTTTTCTGGGGAAGAGGAGTAGGGAAGGGATGAACGGAGAGTTTGGGGTTGACATATGCAAACTATTAGACATAGACAAAAACAATAAGGTCCTACTGTACAGCACAGGGATATTATCTGTATTGATAATCATATATTTGATATTATATATAATTATTAAATATATTGATATTGTAACTTTATCAATGTTCTGTGATAAACCATAATGGAAAAGAATATAAAAAGAATGTGTATACACACACACATATATGTACATATAACTGAATCACTTTGCTATACAGCAGAAATTAATATAGTATTATAAAACAACTATAATTTCAATATAAGAAAATGCACTTCAAATGCAGGGAAGAATTTTTTGTCTGCAATACAGACGTGTTTTAAGTGGTAAAATCCTTTTCAGTAAAAAAAAAAGGGCATCTTCTTTTGATTTTTGTTGTCTTTTGGTCGCCACATCTTTTTTCTTTGAGGATGTATCCAGACTAATGCATCTTAATGATATATTTTTTGCCTACCGAACTATTCATTTGCGCTGCCTGTGAAGGTATGTTCAGAGGCGTCATGCCACCCACCGGCATGGAGACTCCATGGTATGTAGAATTATGTTACAATCAACAACCCGACTTTTTCAGCCTCCTGGTATTTTATATCAGTTGCTTCCTCAAGCAACACAAATCCACTAATGCTTTAATTTGTGACACTGTTAACTGGTATTAACAGATTATGACTATGGAATGCCTTTGCATTCAAACCGGCATAGACAGATAATATGTCTGTCATCGTAAAACAAAATGCTCTGGGTCACACAAACATATAACGCTGTCCTACATCTTTTACTCGAGCACAAACCTCCAAAGGTTTATAGCACACTTACGTGTGCTTGCAGAACCTTACTCTTAGACAACCAAGTGCCCAGGGCTTGGTCCAGGCAGCGCAGGAAATTTCTATTCTGCATTGATCTACATGCATCAGCTGGACCCAAGTGACTGATCAAGCCAATCAAGTTATTAGCAAGACCTTGAAATAATCAGCTTGATTTTTTAAAGGGAATAACTCAAATTATTTTATTAGCCTGCTCTTTCAGTTTATGAGAAGGGGGATTTTTTTTTTTTTGAGGGACATAGGCTACATGGCCAGTGGAACTCAGATACAATTTGGTATTGGCATTTTACAGTAGATCAGGGGTCAGCACAGACTTGATTATTTCCTGTTGATCTACAAAAAAAGGAACTTCTTTATGAAATAGGCAAAGACCTAATCTTCAACGTGTAAGTGAAGTAAATTTTCCAGTTAGTTTCACTGGTTTACTCCAGTTAATACAGTAACTTTTCCAGAGGTACGTGTTCTGACAATGTAGAGTCTCTTGCTTATGAAATTGGGCACCATATTTACTTCCTTCTTTTGAGCAGCGGTTATCATTGTAGCTGCCAGTACATCTGTATTAGATGCTATATTGGGAGAAAAGAAAAGTACAGATATTAAAAGAAAATTGTCAAATTATAGACCATACAAAATATGGTCTCTCTCATAAACAAAATAAAGTGATATACACACACATAGTCGCGCCAGGGGTAAAGAACCCGCCTATCAGTACAGGAGATGTAAGAGACATGGGCTCAATCCCTTAGTTGGGAAGTTCCTTGGAGAAGGGCATGGCAACCCACTTCAGTACTCTTGCCTGGAGAATCCCACAGACAGAGGAACCTGGTAGGCTATGGTTCACAGGGTCAGAAGGAGTCGGATACGACTGAAGTGACTTAGCATGCACACGAGTCTGTAGGGTCACACAAAGTTGGACACAACTGAAGGGACTTAGCATGCACACACATACATACTTACACACATCTATACCTACACACACACATATCCTTCACACATACCATGCACACATTTATTTATATCCACCTATATGGAGAGAAAAAGAGAGGGAATTTGCTGGTAGGAAGTAAACTCTAAAAACAAACCTCAGAATCTGCCTTCCTAGAATAGCAAGAAAATGAGAAATTGCAGAATCATTACAGTGAGCTACAAATGAACGTACAACCCAGCAGGCCTGTGGACGCCAGCCCTCGAGAGACCTATAAGATTCCTGTTCAGAAAATAGACTATATATCTGCTGCCTGGGGATATCTTTGTGTACAAGGAGAGTGGATTTCTGCAACTGTGATGAGGCAAAGTGTTATTCCAAAACTTTACCAGCAAAGATATTCCTACCAAATTCAATCAAGGGGCCTTAGACTTTTTTTTTTTAACCAACATCTGGAGAGTGGTTTCTTGGCCCGACAGTTCACAAAAGTGCCAGACTTTCAACAAAAGAACAGCTGTTTTGTGAAGAAAGGTTTTCTTTATAAAGGTTTGCCATTTTTCCTACTGAAATTGAATTTCTTTTTTTTTTAATATCAAAAGAGGTCAGATTCCTGTCCTTAGAAGCAAAATCAGGAGCAGGACAGAGGGCAATGCCTACCATGACTTGCTCAGACAGAGTATACAGGATCGACAGACTCTAGTAAAGTCTCAGTGTGGGAATGGAGAGAACACAGGTGACTACACAGGACTGCTTCCTCTTCTGAACATGGAGGGACAGATGCTAACAGAGCTGAGGCTGGTACAACCACCACAGTCACTGCTGTCTCAGGAATCTTCAGATCCCCAGTGACCTTCAAAGTATACTAGCTCAGTGATCCTCAAATCCAACTGACAATCAGCATCATCCATTCAAATGAAGAGATTTCTGGCTGCACCCCAGAGACAGTGGGCCTTGGTACCACTATGTTTTAAAAGTGGTAACAGGGAATCTCACATTCAACTTTAGTTGATTCAACTTGTACAGACACTCTGCACAAACCAGTCAACTGGATGTGCAGCTGTTTCTAGATTGTCTTTTCACAAAAACATTTCGTGAGCCCCAAAAGTTTGAAAGCACTTGCATTCTGATCAAATCTCACTGGTAAATAAATAACTTTTTCTACAGGGCAGTCAATATCTACTGAAGTCAATTCAGTTCAAGGACTTCCCAGGTTGTGCTAGTGGTAAAGAACTTGCCTGTCAATGCAGGAGACATAAGAGATGTGGGTTCAATCCCTGGGTCGGGAAGATCCCCTGGAGAAGGAAATGGCAAGCCACTCCAGTATTCTTGCCTGGAAAATCCCATGGACAGAGGAGCCTGGTGGGGTACAAGTCAATAGGGTTGCAAAGAGTCGGACATGACAGAAGCAACTTAGCATGCCAGTAATTCAGTTCAGCCCGGCTACTTTCCTAACTGCCTCAATACAGGCTCTCATTCAAATTCTTCACTTTTCTGTGGTACATATACACAATGGAGTATTACTCAGCCATAAAAAAGAATACACTGGAATCAGTTCTAATGAGGTGGATGAAACTGGAGCCTATTATACAGAGTGAAGTAAGCAATAAAGAAAAACACCAATACAGTATACTAACGCATATATATGGAATTTAGAAAGACGGTAACAATAACCCTGTATGCGAGACAGCAAAAGAGACACAGATGTATAGTCTTTCGGACTCTGTGGAAGAGGGTGAGGGTGGGATGATTTGGGAGAATGGCATTGAAACATGTATAATATCATATGTGAAACGAATCGCCAGTCCAGGTTCGATGCATGATACAGGATACTTGGGGCTGGTGCACTGGGATGACCCAGAGAGACGGTATGAGGAGGGAGGTGGGAGGGGGGTTCAGGATGGGGAACACGTGTACACCTGTGGCAGATTCATGTTGATGTATGGCAAAACCAATACAATATTGTAAAGTAATTAGCCTCCAATTAAAATAAATTTATATTAAAAAAATTCTTCACTTTCATCCAAGATTAGAGGAAGAGTTTGATTTACACAAATACCTATGTACTAATGACAAAAATGCATGTTCCAGATCAAAAACAACTACTTATTTGTTTACAATGGTAAATAACTATTTTTTTACATCATGTGTGAATATGTGTTTAATGTTTGTCTCCTACTCTAAACTGTAAGTTCCACCAAGCAAGGCCTCTGTCTGTCTTGTTTGACACAACATCCTTACTTTCCAGCAAAGGGCCTGACAGAGTGGTCTCTCAAATGAATAAGAGACATGATTAGTCAAATAAATAAATAAACCACAGGACGTTCAGACATGTGATTCAGTTATTTCTCTATATACAATTACTGAGAAATATCAACAACCTCAGATATGCAGATGACACCACTCTAATGACAGAAAGTGAAGAGAAACTTGATGAACGTGAAAGAGAAGAGTGAAAAAGCTGGCTTAAAACTCAATATTCAAAAACAAAAGAAGATCATGGCATCTAGTCTTATCACTTCATGGCAAACAGATAGGGAAAAAATGGAAACAGTGACAGATTTTATTTTCTTGGGCTCCAAAATTACTGCAGATGGTGACTGCAGTTATGAATTTTAAAAAAAGGCTTGTTCCTTGGAAGAAAAGTTATGATAAACCTAGACAGCATATTAAAAGGCAGAGACATCACTTTGCCAACAAAAGCCTGTATAGTCAAAGCTATGGTTTTTCCAGTAGTCATGTATAGATGTGAGAGTTGGAAGAACTGATAGCCTAAGAATTGGTGCTTTTGAACTTAATGCTCTTAAGACTCTTGAGACTCCTTGGATACCAAGGATATCAAGGAATCAATCCTAAAGGAAATCAACCCTGAATATTCAGTGAAAGGACTGACACTGAAGTTGAAGCGCCAATACTTTGGCCACTTGATGCCAAGAGCCGACTCATTAGGAAAGACCCTGATGCTGGGAAAGATTGAGGGCAGGAGGAGAAGGTGGTGACAGAAGATGAGACACGACTGAGCGACTGAACAACAACAATAGTACAGTTACTGGGTTTCCCAGGTGGCGCTAGTGATAAAGAACCTGCCTGCCAATGTAGGAGACGTAAGAAGCACCAGTTTGATCCCCGGGTCAGGAAGACCCTTGGAGGAGGGCATGGCAACCCATTCCAGTGTTCTTACCTGCAGAATCCCATGGACAGAGGAGCCTGGCAGCCTACAGTCTACAGGTTGCATGACTGAAGCAGTTTAACAGGTGTGCATGCATATGATCACTACACTACTTCAAGCAAAATTCAAGAAACATTTGTAAATATATACCTGCTGATTGACCAAAACCATGGAAAATCTGAAACCAGATAACTATGTGTAACTATCTGTGCAATTTAAGATGAGATACTCATTACAGCTCAGGAAAATTCAGCTCTGAGAACCATGGACATGATTACCTGTAAATCAGATCTCAGTGATTTGTTAATGCCTACTTTCTAATCATTATGGTAACGCAGAGCCCATTTTATAGATGAAAAAGTTGTGGTAGCAGTCAAAAGACAGAAGCAAAATTAACACCAGACACAGAAGCTTTAAGCATTCAGTTTTCAGCTGTGTGAGCTCCACTTACCACTACTCATTTGCAAATTCACACTTGCCAGATCTGAAAAGTGGTATTTAAAAGTGTCAGACACAGTTCCTTTTCTGTGGGTAAACTTCTAAGAAAGAATGGGTATTAAATTTAAAGCACATAAAAGGATATACAAATAGTTATTTTCTTGGAGCTATATTCACCCATTTTCAAGTGGATGAGTATAGCTACATTCTTCTTCAAACAAATTTCAATTGAAGGCCAACAGGAGAGAGAAAGTTAAGAATGGCTTTTCAGGAATGACAAGTCCTGGATATAACAGTGTAACTGAGTGCACTCACAGAAATTAAAGAGGAAAGTATCTTACCAATAATAAGAAAAGCAGAAGTTATCTCCAAGTACAAAAAGCAATGCCAATGGAGTAGATGTGCTGACAAGACATGAGTAATATTTTCCACATATAAGAAAAGCTTTCATCTCAGAATGCGTTTTCAAAGCTATTTTTGTACCTTAATTAAGATCTCCAGAACTCACTGGAGTGTTTTTTTTTTTTTCTCCATTTACTAATATATTAACTAAGGCACCAAAATGCTTGCCAAAAACCACATAAAGAGCAAGAAAGGCAGCTGGACACTTGAAGACAGAAAATGCATAACTCTTTTAAACTTTTCTTGAGTTATAGAAGACTACAGGGAGATAGCAGAAGATGTAAGAGACAGGGGTTCGATCCCTGGGTCTGGAAGATCTCCTGGAGGAGGGCATGGCAACCCACTCCAGTATTCTTGCTTGGAGAATCCAATGCACTGGGAAGCCTGGTGGGCTACAACCTATAGGGTCACAGAAGAGCTGGACATGCACTTACGCACAGGGAGATAGATGGGCATATCTTCCACCGCCTTTCTCTGAAACATCACTCCACACCTCCCACCACACTCCATTCCCAATATACTAATAGTAAGAAGGCATCAAAAGTGATACCCACCTTGTCAAGACTTATTAAGCTCATCAATGTTCCTAGACATAAATGCCAAAACAGTCTTCCAGTCTTTTTAGTCTCATTGTGTTTTAGACTCAAAAAAGTAGCTCCAGGGAATCCTTAAGCCTGAGATAACATGGGAGCTTATCATGCTTTCTTGCTTCATTTTTCTTTAAAGACTTTTTTTTTTTTTTTTTGGTCAGAGTAAAACAGAAAGAAGAAATTATGTAATGTTATGTTCTAACGGTAGGAACACTGGCAGCTCAAGCCCTGACCTCACCCTACCCATGTCAATAGGCTTTATGAAAAGCAGAAGGTCTCAGGAAATTGAAAACGCCAAGGTCAATTTCAAATGTTTAAATAAAATAGGGTGATGCTTGAAATAGCTACAGATAAAATACCAACCACTTCCACTGATTAGTTAGATTAGCTTTTAGAGACAAGTATATTTATGCTTTTACATCAAGACAGAGAAAAAAATCTTTCTAGTTAGCAAAAAAAAAAAAACAACACGTAATATTTCCCTTTGTCCATATATTTACCACCCTGAAAACGTAAAATTCATGCTCACGAAACATATAAGTGGGGAGAGGGAGGCAAGAGGGAGAGAAAATTTAAATTATACTGTCACTGTGCATTATTTTTCAACAATGGGACATCTTTTACTTGAGAAGAAACAAATAGCCACTTTATCACAGTTCTGCAAGGCAGGAATCGAATTTCTTCCCTAAATACCACAGGAAATCTAAATATTAACTTTCTGAATGACACAGAGGAGTAAACAGTGCTAAAATGTGTTACACAGAGGACTAAAAATGTCCCTACAAACTTCTGGAATTCAGAAAAGCTGTTAACAGAGACAATTCACAAGGGAAAATAAAGCACAGATAAAAAGGGGTGTGTATTTTCTTCTAAAAAACCTGGAGAGCTTCTTGCAGACAGGAACGGCTTCATATAGCCTCTGTCTGTTTTATTCATCACCACAGTGCAATGAGGACAAGCAAGCTATTGTGTATCACTAGAACTTCAGTCTAGGCCTGCTTCCTTGGTGGTGCTGATGGTCAAGAATCTGCCTGAGACCTGGGTTCAGTGACTGGGCCAGGAAGATCCCCTGAAAAAGGGAATGGCAACCCATTCCAGCATTCTTGTTTGGAAAAGCCCATGGACAGAGAAGCCTGGAGTGCTGCAGTCCATGGGGTCACAGAGTCAGACATGACTGAGCGACGGAACAACAGCAACACAGAACATCAATCTAACAAAATGTGTTTCAGTAATTATCATAAAATACACCAATTTTCACTCAGTATGGAGAATTCACCACCAAAGAACACTGTATCAACCAGATAAAGGTTTATATTCTGACATAGAAGAAAAACCTACATATGGCTATCAGCGATTTTTCTAATTTGCCATCCCTCGCTGTCTCCTCCCCAAATCTCTAAATCTCTATCTATCTCATCATTACTTCTTCTCCTCTCAAAGGCTGTCCTTCCCAAAGATCAACTGTTACAGTCACTCTTACATCCATGCCCTTCTGCCACAAACAAGGCCTTCTTATCCAGGCATTCTTCTCAAAGCATCTTCACTGTAACAGAGTGACTGTGGGTACTGGAGTCAGTCGATCTGAGTATAAATCCTGACCCAGCTGGCACTGTTACTAGCTATGTAACCTTGGATCAATTAAGTGTTTATTGCCTTAGTTTCCTCATCTTCAAAATGGGCATAATTATACAGGTTTACTGCTAGAATGAAAAGAGTTAATATATTTAAACAACTTAGATTATCTGCCACCTAGTAAGTACTCAGTAGATGTTCAAGTTAATTTTCTCACTGGACTTTTATTGGCCATGGAGGAAAAGATGAATAAGGAAAAGTTTATCATTCTCAAGTGATAAACATTTGTACAATTCTTTAAAGAAAAGGGAAAAGGAGCTGATCAGATACAAGTAAGAAGTGACCAGCAGTACTGAGTCCAGTTAATACCAGTGACTGTCGTTTCAGTAATTCCACTTGTAGGTGTAAACCCAAGAGAAAAGAAAACACATATCAGCAATATCCATACAAAAACCTATACACAAATGTTCACAGTTTCATTATTCATAATAGCCAAAAAGTTGAAACAACTCAAATGCCCATAAACTGATAAAAGGGTAAATAAAACGTAGTCTATCCATACCATGGGAATTCCATAATAAAAAGGTATGAAATACTGACTCATACCACAATATAGATGACTCTTGAAAACATTACGTTAAGTGAAAGAAGCCCGTCACAAAGAACAACATATAGTATGATTCTAGACTATATAGACAGAGTGTAATTAGTGGTTGCCAAGGGCCAGGGCTGGGGAGGTTGGGATTATCAGGCAGTGGGAAGGGGTAGAGATAAATAGCATAGGATTTCTTTTGAAGTGAAGTTGCTCAGTCGTGTCCGACTCTTTGCGACCCCATAGACTGTAGCCCGCCAGGCTTCTCCGTCCATGGAATTCTCCAGACAAGAATACTGGAATGGGTTGCCATTTCCTTCTCCAGGGGATCTTCCCAACCCAGGGATTGAACCCGGGTCTCCCAAATTGCGGGCAGATGCTTTAACCTCTGAGCCACCAGAGAAGCCCCTGATGGGATATCTTTTGGAGTACTGAAAATGTTCAAAAATCAATTGTGGTGATGGCTGCATAATTCTGTGACTATTCTAAAAAACAATTAATTGGATGCTTTAAACGGATGAATTTTGTGATACATGAATTATATCTCAATAAAGCTGCTGAAAATAAAACATCACAGCAGCCAAGCAGAATATAACGGCCTCAACATTCACTGCCCTGTCCACATGGTAGGTTGGGCTTCCCTGGTGGCTCAGAGGGTAAAGCACCTGCCTGCAGTGTGGGAGACCTAGGTTCGATTCCTGGGTCAGGAAAATCCCCTGTAGAAGGAAATGGCAACCCATGCCAGCACCCTTGCCTGGAAAATCTCACGGATGGAGAAGCCTGGTAGGCTATGGTCCATGGGCTTGCAAAGAGTTGGACACGACTGAGCGACTTCACTTTCTTCTTTCTTTTCCATTAGTTCCTTCCTTCTCTATTTTAGAACTGATTTCTTGAGACTTTTACTCACATTTTGCTAAATAATTTCAAGCTTAATTATTGAGATTGCTGTCTTATCCTATCATGTTCCCCTATGGACATCTGAGAGTTCATCAATTTAAGAAGGTATTTGTTCTGATTACCTAATTCCCAGAACTTCAAGGATCCTTTTGAGTCTAAATATCTTGCTGTATCTGTTGTGACTTGAAGGCAAAGAAAAGAACAGAGTACTAATTAGATAGAGATTACTTTAAGAAATTCTTTGCATTAAAAGATGATTTTTCACAAGACAGTGCTCAAGCCTTTGTAAAAAGATACCTGCTCTAATAGTGGAACCAGGACCTCCCTTCTGTAAGGCCTTCTGAATGTGCCTCCCACATCAATGGAGGCCGTTGACTTTCTGGAGCACCTATCGCCTATCACTTTTAGCAATTCACATCCTGTTCCCTGGGGCTTCCTAGGTGGCTCAGTGGGTAAAACAATCTGCCTGCAATGTAGGAGATGTGGGTTCAGTCCCTGAGTCAGGAAGATTCCCTGGAGGAGGGCATGACAACCCACTCCAGTACTCTTGCTTGGAGAATCCCATGGGCGAATGAAGTGACTGAGCATGCATGCATCCTGTTCCTTGAAACTTTGATTAGTCATGTGTACATACAAGACTGATTTCAGGGCTTGCTGATGAATCTTGCACAACATCATCAAAGGTTTATTATCTCTAGAGACTGAGAACACTTACAATGGGCAGGAAGAGATTTCTGTGATCTGCTTTAAAACAAAATAAGTGGGCATTAATGATTAACTCAAAATCTCCATCAGTTTTTAAAATAAGTCTTAGGATACTGTATTCTGACTCCTCCCTCTCTGTCTCTCCACCACCACCCTCCTCCCCCCCGCCTGCCACACACACACGTGTGCATGCAATTTGTTCCAGTGTTTGAGCAAAATAGGCATAAATAGGTCTCCTTGGATACATACTGAAAACATCATTGGAATACTGGCATTTTGCCTTTTTAATGACCAAACACATGAGAACTGAAGTATATCCACATTCTTCTATACTCACTGCTAAAGAATTAAATGGTTCACTTTTTAGAAAAGTGTTAACAGACTTGAAAAAAAATCAATTTCAATGTACTTCTGTATCAATGCTTTTACAATAAGTTACAAAGCCATTACATTTAAAGGGGTAGCCATGGTTCTACTGGAAGAAATAGAATGACCTAGTACTTGCTACAGGAACTTGAAAGTAAATATTATACCTGAGAGTCTATTTTGAAACATGCGTGCGTTCACACTAAGTCACTTCAGTTGTGTCTGACTCATTGTCAGCACAATGAGTGCCCTCTGGACTGCAGCCCACCAGACTCCTAGTCCATGGCATTCTCCAGGCAAGGATACTGGAGTGGGTTACCATGCCCTCCTCCAGGGGATCTTCCCAACCCAGGCGTCGAACCTGCATCTCTTATTTCTCCTGCATTGGCAAGCAGGTTCTTTACTAATACCACCACGTGGGAAGCCCTTTTGAAATATACATCTAAGTAAATGTGGACACAATTAAGCAATAGGAAGAGATTTTTGCATTTATGACTTTAAAGATGGTAATTCTATTGCCAAGTTAAGAATGAATACTGCAAAAACTAAAGAGTGCTTCATAAAACTCATCTTAGTTTTTCTAATATTTAAGGAATTAACAGAGTCAAACTCTCTATTTTTCTGGGAAAAAAAGTTATTTGTGAACTCTCTTTGGATCTATTTTTAAGGAATTTGGTTATAAGCCTGGGGAGTATCTTCTCAGGAAATATTCATCATGGAAAAACTTGGTACAATTGTTCCATCCAAATGTGTTTTTTTTTAATTACTTAATTTGCTAATAAAAATTACAATAAACCACAAACAAACAAATTAAACCAGAACTTGCTTTTACCCAAATTCTTTCTCAAAGGGCATTGAGGGACCTCTGTTTACATAGTAGTGATAGCATCTCATACTAAGGATGAGAGTGTTTTCTCTCTTCCAAAGTTTGTATAGTACCAATTCACCAAATGAAATCAATTTTGAGAGGTATATTCCACTGTTTATGTATTTCCCATTTTAGCATATTAATTTTATTTTTTAAAAGACAGAGAACAAACTTACGGACATAAAGAGGGAAAGCAAGAATGGGATGAATTGGGAGATTCAGACTGACATATATACACTTGATACTATGTGTAAAGTACATAACTAATGAGAACCTACTATACATAGCTCAGGAAACTCTACTCAGTGCTCTGTGTTGACCCTAAATGCAAAGGAAATCCAAAAAAGAAGGTGTATATGTAAACATATAGCTGATTCATTTTGTTGTACAGTAGAAACTAATACACCATTGTAAAGCAGCTATACTCCAATTTAAAAAAAAATTAAAAAAAGTAGAAAACAACAATATTTATTTGGTGTAAATTGGGGAGTCATTCTCCCCTTCCATCATGTCTGGTGTCCCTCACTCTGTTACTCAGTGGTAAGTGCTAAGTTTAAGGTATGATATATTGAGTTCAAGGTGGCTCAGATGGTAAAGAACCTGCCTGACAATGCAGGAGACATGGGTTCGGCTCCTGGGTCAGGAGATCCCCTAAAGAAGGGAATGGCACCCCACTCCAGTATTCTTGGCTGGAGAATTCCATGGACAGAGGAGCCTGGTGGAGTACAGTCCATGGGGTTGCAAGAGTTGACACAACTGATTGAGGAACACTTTCACTTTAAAGGAGATACTTTGTAAACCAACACTGTTTCAGAAGTGATGGCAATTAGACTTGTTATCAGATTCCCCACAACTGAACAATGAATGACTTCAGGCCCTAAGGACACATGCTAGTGTTCTCTGCAGGCCTGCCAAAGCAATAATGAGAAATATTGGAAGTCTTTGAAAGATACTGCCCACCATAATTATCAAAATGTCCTTACATCCTTTATACACACTGGCTACCGATATTGGGAGTCTCTCCTGCCAATAGTTCTGTCACTTCAACAATTGAAACTATTCTTACTTTTCATTAAAAGATTATTAATCACTGAATATACTCAACTACAGTGGTGTCAATGACTGAGAATTTTTTTTCTTGCAGGATTGGAAGCCAGATTCAGGAAGGCAAAGATTTCCTCAAGCATCTTTCAGTTCAGTTCAGTTGAGTTCAGGCACTCAGTCGTGTTCGACTCTTTGCGATCCCATGAATTGCAGCACGCCAGGCCTCCCTGTCCATCACCAACTCCCGGAGTTCACTCAGATTCGCATCCATCGAGTCAGTGATGCCATCCAGCCATCTCATCCTCTCTCGTCCCCTTCTTCTCCTGCCCCCAATCCCTCCCAGCATCAGAGTCTTTTCCAATGAGTCAACTCTTTGCATGAGGTGGCCAAAGTACTGGAGCTTCAGCTTTAGCATCATTCCTTCCAAAGAAATCCCAGGGCTGATCTCCTTCAGAATGGACTGGTTGGATCTCCTTGCAGTCCAAGGGACTCTCAAGAGTCTTCTCCAACACCACAGTTCAAAAGCATCAATTCTTCGGTGCTCAGCTTTCTTCACAGTCCAACTCTCACATCCATACATGACCACTGGAAAAACCATAGCCTTGACTAGATGGACCTTAGTCTGCAAACTAATGTCTCTGCTTTTGAATATGCTATCTAGGTTGGTCATAACTTTTCTTCCAAGGAGTAAGCATCTTTTAATTTCATTGCTGCAATCACCATCTGCAGTGATTTTGGAGCCCCAAAAAATAAGTCTGACACTGTTTCCACTGTTTCCCCATCTATTTCCCATGAACTGATGGGACGGGATGCCATGATCTTCGTTTTCTGAATGTTGAGCTTTAAGCCAACTTTTCACTCTCCTCTTTCACTTTCATCAAGAGGCTTTTTAGTTCCTCTTCACTTTCTGCCATAAGGGTGGTGTCATCTGCATATCTGAGGTGATTGATATTTCTCCCGGCAATCTTGATTCCAGCTTGTGTTTCTTCCAGTCCAACATTTCTCATGATGTACTCTGCATAGAAGTTAAATAAGCAGGGTGACAATATACAGCCTTGACATACTCCTTTTCCTATGTGGAACCAGTATGTAGTTCCATGTCCACTTCTAACTGTTGCTTCCTGACCTGCATATAGCTATCTCAAGAGGCAGGTCAGGTGGTCTGGTATTCCCATCTCTCTCAGAATTTTCCACAGTTCATTGTGATCCACACCGTCAAAGGCTTTGGTATAGTCAATAAAACAGAAATAGATGTTTTTTTCTGGAATTCTCTTGCTTTTTCCATGATCCAGCAGATGTTTAAGTTCATGTCAATGGTTCTAAAAAGATGTGGACCAGTTCTCTGGAATCATTAGAAATTCTCAAGGAGGAGAAGGAGGAAGGGGGGAGTGCATTAGAAACCTACAGTGGTGGACTGCCCTGCCGTTCTCGTGATTAAGGATCCATCTGCCAATGCAGAAGACACAGGTTTGATCCCTGGTCCGGGAAGATCCCACATGTTGCGGAGCAACTAAGCCTGGGAGCCACAACTACTGAGCCTGCGTGCTGCAGCTACTGAAGTCCATGCACCCAGAGCCTGTGCTTTACAACAAGAGAAGCCACCGAAATGTGAAGCCTGTGTACCACAACTAGAAAGTAGCCCCCACTCGCTGCAACTAGCAAAGCCCGAGTGCAGCAACAGAGACCCAGTGCAGCCAAGATAAATAAATAAAAATAAGGGATAAAGAGATTTTAAAAAGAAAGAAGGAAACCTATGGTGGAAAGAAAATTCCTGGAAACTTGGAACAAAAGGGATCAAAGTAAGAAGTAGAAGATACAAGTTTAAAAAAAAATTCAAAACAAGATTATCTTTTAAAATGCTAGGTACATAGCAAATGAATAGGACTTCCTCCAGTAGTTATAAGGATGTTCGGAAAAGGGAAGAGAAGACTGGGGTCCTGGGTAGAGATTAGACTGTGCTTTTACTTGTTGCTGTGGAGGAAGTTAAATGCTTAGGGAGGCACATTCCCTCTTTCAGGTCAGCGGGGTACCATTTAGTACATTACTGCTGAACTACCCTGGTGACCTGAATGAATTAAGGCAGCTTCTGAAGGTGCTTAACTTGCAAGCACTGAGAGCTCAGGCACTCGAAGTGATAAATATTCTATAAGTCCTTTCTATTTAATATACCAAGCACCCCCAAAATGTCAGGAAAAGGAAGTTTCTTTAAAGGGAAAGAATTATGTTGTGACAGTAAACAGGTAACAGTTTTAAACAGCTGTGTCTCCTTCCAGTTTGGAGATGCTCCCAAAAGCTCTAAGTTCATCACGCTGCTGCTGCTGCATTATGCTAGCTGACTGCTTTTGTGGATGTAAACCCTACTACTGAAGTCTTTTGTTACATCACAATTACTGCTGCTGCTGCTGCTAAGTCGCTTCAGTCGTGTCCAACTCTGTGTGACCCCATAGACGGCAGCCCACCAGGCTCCCCTGTCCCTGGGATTCTCCATGCAAGAACCCTGGAGTGGGTTGCCATTTCCTTCTCCAATGCAGGAAAGTGAAAAGTGAAAGTGAAGTCACTCAGTCATGTCCGACTCTTCTCGACCCCATGGACTACAGCCCACCAGGCTCCTCCATCCATGGGATTTTCCAGGCAAGAGTACTGGAGTGGGTGCCATCGCCTTCTCCGTACATCACAATTACAGGATCTTAAAAATAATCTGTCACTTGAAGGAATAAAAGTGGACTCCTAAGTGAATTTTTTTTTAAAGTCCCTCAGTGCTGTCCGACTCTGGGTGGCTCTGTGGACTGCAGCCCACCAGCTCTTCTGTCCATGGAATTCTCCAGGCAAGAATACTGGAGTGGGTAGCCATTCCTTTCTCCAGGGGACCTTCCTGACTCAGGAAAAGAACCTGGGTCTCCTGCACTGCAGACAGATTCTTTACCGAAGGAGCTAGGAGGGAAGCCCAACAGTATGGAAGATTCAACCTGAAAGTGTCAGTAGCTCAGTCATGTCCGACTCTTTGCAACCCCATGGACTATAGCCCACCAGACTCCTCAGTCCATGGGATTCTCCAGGCAAGAATACTGGAGTGGGTTGTCATGCTCTTCTCCAGGGGATCTTTCCAACCCAGGGACTGAACCCAAGTCTCTGACATTGCAGGCAAATTCTTTACTGTTTGAGCCACGAGGGGAGCCCAAAGACAGATGATGTGAAGTGAAGTGAAAGTCGCTCAGTCATGTCTGATTCTTTGTGACCATATGGACTGTAGCCTGCCAGGCTCCTCTGTCCATAGAATTCTCCAGGTAAGAATACTAGAATGGGTAGCTATTCCCTTCTCCAGGAGATCTTCCCAACCAGGAACTAAACCCAGGTCTCCCACATTGCAGGTGGATTCTTTACTGGTTGAGCCACCAGGGAAGCCCACAGTATAGTCTATGCTTCCAAATATTTCCAATGAAAGAAAGTCTTTAGAAAAATATGTATCAGTAAAATAATAATATGACCTCAATACACATTTATATTTACCTATACATATTTTACATATACATATTTAATATATGTATTATATTCAAAGCTGCAAAAGTACTTCTCCTTTAAAGAAACCTAGAATATTAATAAAGTATTATAAAACTAAGTGAAATGGTCTGTTAACCACATATAGTAGTTACTATCAGTGACAACAGAACTGTCATCACAATAATTTACCTTTAAGTAGAATTCTCATCAATAGCATTGTAAACGGAACTCACAGTCTCCAAGACTCTAAGTAAGACTCTAAGTTATATCTTTGTTCTAAAAGGGAATTGACTGAAGTTGTAATTTGACACATTTTGCATCTTTAGCAAATTGTTTTCTTTTTCATTTTCTAGGAATTGCATCATCCTCATATTTAAAGAAGGATGTAGCACCATCCTCATGTTTGAAGAACAACATGAATCTTCCAACTAAGAGAAGCTCTAGTTCACTCTGTAATTCCTACCATAACCTTTGTCTGAAACTGACTCACAAAGTCTTACATTGCAAAAGAGCAATGAGTCAGCCAAGACATATTGTTCTACAGCTACTGATGACCCAAGAAAGCAATCACACCTAGCCTTTTGACCAACCATTGATGAATAAAAACATGGAAGCTTTTGAGGGCTAGTATATGATTGTTGTTGTTTAGTCGCTAAGTCCTGCTAGATTCTCTGAGAGCCCATGGGCTGCAGCATGCCATGCATTCCTGTCCTTCACTATCTCCCAGAGTTTGCTCAAATTCACGTCCATTGACTTTGTGATGCTATCTAAGCATCTCATCCTCTGCCACCCCCTTCTCATTTTGCCTTCTATCTTTCCCAGCAACAGGGTCTTTTTCAATGAGCTGGCTCTTCACAGCAAGTGGCCAAAGTATTGGAGCTTCAGCTTCAGAAATGGTCCTTCCAATGAATATTCAGGGTTTATTTTCTTTAGGATTTAGTATATGGATTCAACCCTTAATTTGGTTAAAGGCTCTGCCACATTGGAAGAACAGAGTCATCTAGAAAGCATTACCTTAGAGAACATGGTTTGTATCCTTCCTCATTAATGGGGCTATCTCCATAAACAGAGACATTTAAAAACCCAGTCCAAACAAAGTGCTCAATGAATGTTTCTGTATTTATCAGAAGTAAGACTTGGGATGTCATTTGGGTATTCTGCAAACAGAACATCAATCACCACGTTGCTCCTTGGTTATACAATCTATGAAGATGTTTCCCAGCAGGTTCTTGGGGGCTGTACCTCCAACTGTTGCTCTTCTTTTGAATGAATCATATCACCATAAGGTCTCCGGAAGTACAGATAATTCGGGGGTGAAAGAAGTGCCTTTTGAAGGCTTGAATTATCTGAATAATGAACAAATCTCCACGTCTAATTGAACTCAGCCTGAGCACAGGCTCAGACTTCAGGCAAACTTGGTAAAGCATTTCCAGTAGAACTCAGGCAGGCCAGATGTTTTGGAAGCAGAATCGCAGTCATTATGCACATGCCAGTTCCTCCTCGCTCCACCCGAGGCCAAGACCCTTTCAGCAGCACGAGGCCTGCTTAACGTATGACTTTGGCCGCCTTACTGCATGGCATCCCAGCACCCACGCAAGCATTTCGGTGATTTTAAACAAGCTCCACTAACAAGGACGATTACATGGAAGCCAAAGAAACTAGTGGGGAGAGCACATTCATCATGAGATATAAACTCTGTCTGCATTTCCTAAAATGATCTCAGGGTGGGAGACACTTAGGGATTTACAACTCTGGGTTAAATGCAGGAGACATGGGTTCTATCCCTGGGTCAGGAAGATCCCCTGGAGAAGGAAATGGCAACCACTTCAGTATTCTTGCCTGGAAAATCCCATGGACAGAGGAGGCTAGTGGGCTATAGCCCATGGGGTCGCAGAGACAGACACTACTGAGTGACTAACACTTTCTACACTTCACACGAGACAATGAGCACAACTTATACAAATACTGTAACATAAATCCCAAAGTCTGAGTTGACATGGTCCTGCGGTAAATTAATGGTAGTGCCAGGTTTTACTACTTTTCTGAGGTGGAGGTTGGGTGTGATATGTGATGTGTGTGTGTGTGTGTGTGTGTGTGTGTGTGTGTGTGTATGTTTAGAAGGAGGGAGATGAAGGAAGCTGTTAGGGTGGGCCACCACCCTCCACATCCCCATACCTGACAACAACTAGTTCCCCTTCACACATTAGAAATTCATCCAGATTAAGTGGTTCAGTTAAAACCAAATGCACTCTGGGAAAAAAACCTGAGAGTCATGTACACCTTTTAATGCACTACTCTGCTTTTACAGAAAGGTGTCCTTCCCCCTTAATTAAAAGGATGCTCGTTTTCTTTGGGGGAATTAGATGGGTGATCTCTCAACACAGAGTATTTCCATGAAGAGAAGATCTAGGTAGGAGAAAACAGCAAAGATTTTAGCAAAGAAAGAAGAGATAACGGTGAGTGCCTGATGTGTGGGGATATGGCAGGACCAGTTAAGGAAAGACACGTCAAAAATAAAATCAGGGAGTCCCAGTGACACAATTTGCTTTCTTTAAATTTTGTTTGGGTTTGGTAACAGTTCCACACATGCAATACTGTTTTATCTCTCCTGACATGGATGTAATAAGTTGTGAATACCTGGCCTAAAGTCACCCTTCACAGATTGGCGTGTATCAATGTGTATCTATAGGTGTGTGTATCTATCTATATTAATATATAGATACAGATATATATATATATATATATATATATATATATATATATATATATAGAGAGAGAGAGAGAGAGAGAGAGAGAGAGTGTATTTGGATAAACAGATATTTTTTATCCTTTTTTCCCTACTGGAATACAAAGAGAGTTTTCAACTCATACTGTAATATATATTTCTTGCCTTGTGAATGCAGTGAGAATATCCATATTTGTGCTGGAGTAGCCATGTTCTAACACATGGTGTGCTTCAGTAAATATCAAGCTTAAAAACAGAAGTAGACGAAGTAGTAGGTCTGGCCAATTACATTGTGATCTGAAAATACTAGTGATTTATTAGTTGCTATTAGCTAACCAGCTGATCTCTATTTGATCTGTGTATTTATTAGTTATAAGCATTAAGCCAGCATGTATTGTTCTACTACAGGAACTTTTTCAGCCTCTGCCTTGCTTTTTATATGAAAATACAATAAAATAATTTGAGTTGTGATTACTTTAAAAAAAATAAATCCTGCAGCTGGAATTAAATTTCACACTGAAATTCAACCTTGAAAGGAACAGAAATATGAAACTAATGCAAAAAGTGCAAAAATTTCCATATTCAGGTTAATGTTTAGCAGCAGAAAAGAATAACTTTTGTTTATCTCTGAAAACAGCTTTCTTTATCTAAACAAATGACTAGAATAAGATTAAGAAAAACCTGTTTTGGTTTTTTAGATACACACACATATTCCAGTTTCGTTTTACACAATGACTTTTATGCAAATAGGTACCACACAATCTCCTGACCTCTTTTACCATCACACCCGGACAATGACAGTTCAATAATTGAAATGGTACATATCGGGTATATTTGATTTTAAATTGCAAAGTTGGTCTCAGGCCTATTGAAATGAAATTGCTTATGATTCTTTGTTAATTCCAAACTGATCAGATTATTATATTTCCTACCAGTTTAAAAAAAAAAAAAAAAACGTAAAAGGCAGGTGAAGCTAATTATATCATTTTTTATTTCCTTGCCATATACATTGCCCAATGTAGTTTTTTTTTTTTTTTGCATTCTCTTCTGTGACCCTCCCCCACACCTTGATTTTAGTTCTTAACCTGGATTCTTTCATCCATAACATGGGTAATGAGAAAACTCCAAAAATGTTCCTTGTGGGACTGTTACACTAAAAGTCACGTAGGACTAAATCCCACGTGTCTTCCTTTGCTCACCATGGAGACAGGAGATTCATTCACTGCCCTCAGCCAATTTGAAATCCAAATATGAAAACAGCCTTATGGAATTCAGACAGATGATTCTCCTTCACAACTAGCAGATGCAAGAAGAAAAAAAAAGACTAGTATAATTAAGCTTTTAACTTTGATCCAGTGAAGCTGTGAACACCTCATTTAAAAATACATATAAAAGCAGCTGAAGCACAGGTGTGGCAAGCGTATTTGCACACCCAGCACAGGATGGCAGTCAACCAATCAGCTGGCCAGAAAAGTTTCAGCCATTCTAAGGCAAGAATAAGGTAAACTGTGAATCTGAAAGATTACCAGAGTCTTGTTCGTTCTCAGTTGGAATGTGGAGTGCTCAGTGGTTTTCACTACATCTTTCTACTGGACACTTTAGAAAAGGATTGGGATCACTTAGGGGGGTAGACTAAATTGCAGTACATTTTTTAATGAGGGTTGGAAGTAGTTTCTTTAATACATTTCTCGATATATGCATCAGTCCATTATTCATCTTACAAATATTTATTGAGGACTCATTATGTGAATATCAATTGACAGGAATTTGTAGAGGATGCAAAGGCGTGAAATTAGAAAAATATAATCAAATCTAATAAAGTGGTTAGCTGAGAACACTGTTTTGGCATTATACAGACATAGATACACACACACAGGGGCTTCCCTGGTGGCTCAGATGGTAAACAATCTGCCTGCAATGTAGAAGACCTGGGTTTGATTCCTGCGTTGGGAAGATCCTTCAGAGAAGGGAATGGCCACCCACTCCAGTATTCTTGCCTGGAGAATTTCATGGACAGAGGAGCCTGGTGGGCTACAGTCCATGGGGTCACAAAGAGTCAACACAAACGAGTGACTAACACTTTCACTTCATATATTCAGTACTTATTAACCTCATTTTAAATATGCTTTCAGACATTAAAAGAGAAGATTAAGTGCAATCTGCAGTTTCAATTTATTGTTTAAATTTCTTAGCCCAATTTTGCTTCATCATTCAAATTTCTGGAGGAAAAATAAGATCAAAATTTGAATAGTGCCTAATGTTTCAGAGAAGTTTGCTTTAAGAAACGAGCAAGCTTTTCTTCACAATAACAAAATTCCTTTACAAAAAATCCTAAGGAAAAGAACTGCCAAAAAAACGAATGCAGCTTTGTTTGTTTTTGTAGTCATCGTTAGCAATAGACATAAAGGTATTCCTTTTTTTTTTTTTTTTGGAGCCCATATGGAAAGATCATCAACACATTCTGCCTCTGGGTTCTTTGCCAAAATACCATAACCCACAAGCCTTCTACCTTAAACATGAAAGAAAAGGTGTTGTTCTGGTCAAATAAAGAAATAATTTTTACTAGCATACGTCTAATGTTAAAGCTGCTTAAATCCTGCCAAATACATTAAAACAACATCTGTAAAACAGATTTTCATTAAACTGATCAGGTTAGAGTTAAGCAGCTAGGCAGATGATGTTTTAAGCTACCCCTTAACCTTTAACCTCTAACCTCCTTAAACTGGAATAAGGACACACACTTCTTTGAGGTAAGACTGCTTCAGGTTGACCATGCAAGAGGTAAAGTGGCCCATTCAAATTGCTCTGACACATCCCCACATTTGGGAGTGTTATGAATCAATATGCTGTCAATGAGAAGAACTGTTTTTCTCCCAGCCATGTATTTATCTGTCTTTTCACTGCTCCTTGTCACTTTCCCTTAAAGTCTGAATAATTCACAATGCAAAATGATGTATAATTAAACTCCTAATGAAAATGAATTTTATATAAGCAATTATTGTCTAGTCATTAGCTCACTGTTTTAAGTCCAATTTTAATATTTTCACCATATTATAAACCATCATTTTTCCCAGGCCTAGGCCAATTTGTTAGGGTCTCATTTAAAAGCAATTAATGTTACTTATAAAGCAATTTTATTTTGCCTACACAGGCTGACCAAGCTTGCTAATGTCCTCATTACTGCTCTTCAAAATCCTCTGGATCTGACACACAGTTTCTGTGAATCAGTTTAGAAACTGCATCCTCAACACACTGCTACTCTGGAGGAATTTGACTGCTAGAATGAATAAATGCTCTTTGAAGGCTGATGCAAAATAATAGAGTCCAGCTGCCCAATACTGAGTTTCAATGGCTCCAATATTTATCTCTTTAATCTTTTTAATTCAAGGTAAGCTTGTTCACAGTGTGTTTTTATTTGTTTGCTGACCATTTGGAGACATTACCCCACAAGGACACTTAGGTATTTAAGAGATAATAAAGAAGATGGTGGGGAGAGTTAATTTGTATATGACACAACATTTTGAAGGTAAGAGTATATATAGCTGGGCTTCCCAGGTGGCTCAGTGGTAAAGGATCTGCCTGCAAGTGCATGAGACACAGGGTCAGTCCTGATCCAGGAAGACCACATATAATGCAGAGCAACTAAGCCTGTGCACCTCAGCTATTGAGCCTGTGCTCGAGAGCCTGGGAGCCACACTATTGAAGTCTCAGCACCCTAGAGCCTGTATTCCACAAGAGAAACCGCTGCAACGAGAAGCCTGAGCACCGCAACTAGAGAGTAGCCCCCACTCACTGCAACTAGAACAAAGCCCACACGGCAATGAAGATTCAGCACGGCCAAAAATGAAATAGATAAAAATCTAAAAGAGAGAACATATAGCCTTTGGTTCTGGTATCTCAAGCTCTCTCTGCTTTAAGGACCTATTTATAAGCAAGTTCTATCTCATCTGGTTGTTATACAATCAAAGACAAAATCCAGCCCTCTCTGAAAGGGAACTTCAAGGGTAACCCTGGCACCTAGCAAATTGCTCTGCAGACAGTGAGGGTAGTCAGCCCATATTCATGGATAAACTTAACACGCACATACACACATGTAAATAATTGTCCGGCAATGAGACTAAATAGCCTTTCCTGAGAAAATCAGCAGGAATGCTCTACCTTTCTTTAGCTTCCCACATGAGATTAATAAAGCAGAAAAATTTGTATATTTATATCTTCTATTCACAACATGTTAATTTAAAGTGTTAGAGCTGTGTGAATATAAGCACAGTTCATGAATATTCTATATAGCTCCCAGGGTCGAGATCTATTATTTATACAAACTTAATGTGTTTTTTTTTTCTCCCAGGTATTCTAAAAGTTTTAATAGATAAAGTATCAACAGAAGAAAAGTTGACAATTGAATAGCTGTCAGCTGTTGCTGTAAAAGCGATGAATTATAATCATTCTATTCTGTTTTCAATACCATCAACTTAGACGTTTTCCATCTTATGTGAGGGCCTGCACTCCCCTCAAATTGTGTAACCCAAATCTAATGCTTTCGTTATTGATCCACAAAGCACCAACATCACAGGCACAATGTTACAAATTCTCACACCACGACTTTAGGTTTTCACGCTCAGTACATCAATCCAGCATTTGAACTTCAAGAAACAGCCCAAACAAATAGTGGCAGGCCAACCCAAATAAATAATGCCTGCACCTGCCCCAGATAGCCACATTCTGCTCTTTTTGTGGTCTGTTTACAGTTTGAAAGCATATTTGAAGAGTCGCAGGTATCATAATCGCCGGGTGACTCCTGATAGTATAGTTATCACTGATTTCTAGTATAAATCAATAGATAACACTTGCAAAATGGATTTTGCAATCATATTAGAGCTTGTTACAGTGACTAATGGTTTGCAATATTTTCTGAATTTTAATATCCTCTGGACAAAAGAAGTTTTTAATAAGTTACCAAGTTATTCATCATAGAAATGAATCTGTTCCCACTATACATGAACCAAGACAACCAGGCCAATCCAGTAAACAAACTGCAGAAAATAAATTATCCAGTAATTAGGGTTCAGAAGAAGTCAAGCCAAGGTATGTGACAAATAAGATTCAACACTTGCACGAATTCATTACATCTGCAAAGCTTTTTCCCCTATAAAAGTGTTATTTGCCATTTAATGAACACTTTTACCTGTGCCACACCCATAAGGGGATGGGATAAAAACATTACTAGCTTGGGAAGTCAGGCAAAATAACAACAGAGTTAAGCAGAAGACTTTCAACTGATCCTAAGGGAGGGTGTCTTTTTACTCAGTACCACCAGAAACTTACAGGAAAACACACACACACAATGTTTGGATCGTCCTTGTTTGTCACCAAACAAAAGATGATGCATTCACAAGGCAGTGCTGTTTTTGTCCTCTGCTCCCTGAAACCATTCATACTTAGCCAAGAGTGGTGCTGTGTTGTTGTTTTTAATCAATCAATAAAAAGAGGTTTAAGAGTATTATTTTATAGGTGGAAACACTCAGAAAAGTGATGTTATTTCAGGGCAACCAGTAAAGTGATCAATCCCACAGAGACAGGTGTAAAAGGGACATACGGCAAATCCTTTAAATAAATTCTCCAATTCCATCTATTTCAATAGACTCTGCATTTAGTAACGTGAAGCAGAGACTGTGGCTCTTGCCCTTCTTTTTTTTTCCCCCTCTCTCCTTTTTCCTTAACTTACAGATCTGCGCTCCAAGCTCCGAAACAGTTAATTCCCTCCTCCACTCTGTGCCAAGAGAAACGGATGTCACTGCTTACCTTGTAGAGCTTCAGGGCCGCCTCGTGCCTGTGATTGGTGGTGTGCAAGCGTAATTTGTCCACGCTGTTGGTGTAGTAGTCACAGGCATTGCACTTGAGGTGAACGGGGTTGCCAATGGCAATGCACTTCAGCCTCCATTCATTACTTTTGCCCCCTTCTTTAATGTGAGCCACCAGTTGATATTTCTGCATATGTTTATCAGTCTTGCAGTGAAGCTGGAAGTTGGCTTTGAGCTGAGTGTTGTAGTTACAGAGCTTGCACTGGTAGATATCTCCAATTACAGCCCTCCATTCCTCTTCAGGGAGAGAGCGCTCGCTGCTCACATGCACGCTTAGGGCCTCCAGGCTGTCAGAGGTGAATTTGTTGCAAACAGCACACTGGAATAGCTTCAGCGCTGGGTCACTGATATAAGGTGACAGCTCTCCTGCAGTAAGGAGGGACAGGTCATCACCTATTAGCTGACCACTGGCAAGCCGGATTTCAGGCGGCAGCTCATTATTTACTACAGGAAAAAAAAAATTAAAAGGAAAAATAGAGACTGGAAAACACAGCGCGCACAAAGGAATCTGTAAAATAAAGTCTTGACAAGGAATGTGCTTTCTCTAGAGCTTAAACTATAAAAAGCCGTAATAGGATTGAATCAGGATCAATTACAATCATCCCTTTCAACTTCTAAATTCCCTCATCAGATAGCTTTAATTACTCCTACTGGGCATGATGTCATTCTGAAATTTGTATTTTCGAGGGCAGGAAAGTGGATCAATACCATAACAAAACAGTCACGTGCTTGCAATTTAAGCGCCCAGCTAAACTTACACAAGCGCTAATTGTTATTTCGCAATTTGTCGAAAAGCTTGATGAGATTTGGCTAATACTGTATGCGTGCCTGTAATCTACTGCCAAATGTCTGGGATAAGGTAATGGTATTACTGTTCCTTTAATTATCTTCAATCACAGACACGAAAATCTTTTCTCAAAAATATTTCATGAAAAATAATGGCATACCATTCAGAAGCTCAAGTTTGATATCTTAGGGCATAATTGACGCTATAAACCTAGGAAGCTATAGCTCAGGATGCCAGGCAATTAATGCCAATTAGTATTTATTCATCAGCCTATTGCAGGCAGACAAAGTTTGCTAACTTCTTTTCTGCTCTCCCAGATCCCTCAACTCCTTCCTCTCTCAAGTTAATTCAGGTTTGAAGCGAGACACAAATGGTTTGATTATCCAGCTGAAAGGGGAAGTCCCTTCCAGTAAACTGTCCCCAATTTGGCGGCACTCACCACTTTTTATCGGGGTGCATCACGTCAAATCAAAATTGTGATGAGAAACTAACAGCAATGCAGAAAAGCAGTAAATACTGACCAAGTCCCGGGGCCAGAGCGGCCGCCGTGGCAGGGTCCAGCTGGAATGGATTGAGCATCAGCTGTGGGTCGCCAGGGTTCTCCAACTTCATCCCCGTCAGGCCTATGTTCTGGGCCAGGTAGTACTGATACAGCTCGGCCTCAGCAGGGGCGAGGCCCAGGTGCAGGTTATGCTGGATCTGCTTCATGTTCTGTTGCAGAAGCATCATGTTGTGCATGTGCTTCTCACTGGTCATGTGAATCCGCAGGTTCCGCGCCACGTTGGTCTCGTAATCACACACCTCGCAGCGCCAGGTGGGTTTCTGCTTAGGTTTGGATGGAGAGGGGGTCCCGCAGCCACCGAGGCTGCTGTTGGGGGCTGGGGCCGAGTGGCCAAACACCTGCTCCCCGGTGCCGTTTTGGAGATTCTGCACGTTGTTCAGGTGCTTGTCCGACTGCATATGAATACTGAGGTTACCTTTGGTAGTGGTAGAGTAGTTACAAACCTCACAACGGAAGGGTTTATAGCCACATGTGTAGCTCTCGCCCCGGGCGAGCCTAGGGTGAGGCTGTCCAGTCTTACAATAAACACAGGAGCCTCCCGGCTCGGGGTGTTTCTCCTTCATGTGGGCTTCCAGAGTCTGCTGATACTTGTAGTGCCAGTTACATTTGGGACACTTGAGGGTTTTGCATGAGTTCCTTGAGTGCATCATAGTCATGTGACCCCCAAGAGACCGCGAGGACCCCAAAACCGTGTCACACTTGGGACACTCGATGCCACTGCCTGGTGAGCCATCTCCCCCGGGCCCGGGAGTACCTGGGGCACTCGGGGTGAACCCATGCTGGTGAGGTGCAGCCGAGCTGTCTTCATCCCCCCGGGCTGTCTCGCTCAGGTGAGTAGCCGGGGCACCCTCTTTACTTGCGCTGGCTTCTGCCAAGTCCTTGCCACTGATCCCATAGCTGCCTGACACACCCCCACCAGCCCTGACGGCGGCAGCCGGTTTTTTCTTTTCTGGGTCATCAGAGACAGTGGCCGAGGAGGACGAGGGGCCCTTTTCAATGAATTTTAGCACACTGGATGATAAAGGAGAAATGCTTTGGTTTAAGAGAGGGAAATCTTTGTTACCGATACTATCGGTGAGTTCCCCTAATACTTCCTCGTCGTCAAGTTCATTGGAGTATGCATCCTCTTCGTCCTCATCTCCTGCCTCGGTGGGTTCGCTCTTGACTGGACACTCCCCGTTGGGGTGTAAAGCGTTGTTCTCTTTTGGCCTTTCACAGTTGTTCTCTTGGTCTTTGCTCTCTGACATCTTGCTAGACTCAGACGATGAGTGGCTGAGGGAGACGGAGGTAATTGGGGTGTTCACTACTAAACTAGACAGCCCCCCCAGAGTCACTTCAGCCTTTGGCATTTGGGTGATCCCCAGCGGCTGCTCAGCGGAGCCGGGGGTACTCGGGCTCCCCTTCAAGAAGGCAAAGCCAGCCGGCAAAGAGTCACCATTTTCAACATGAAAAGCGCTCCATAAACCGCGGAAGGTTGGGTCGGGTCCTATGAGGTTTGTAGTAGAAAAATGGGGATAAACAGAAGTGGATTTTTTTGGTTCCAGAAAGCTTATAAGAGGTTCTTTGTCTTTGCCAATCCCCTGTATTATGGCCGAGACGCATTTGTTACTGAGGAGTTTCTGCTCCTCCTCGTTAAGGGTCATCCGATGGTCATGCACAGCATGGGTTACAAATGACCTGATATAACCGAAAGACAACTTGCACAAGAAACACATTAAAACAGGTTTCCTTTTCCCATCGCTAACACAACCATCGAATTTGGACAAGTCCACATTATTGGGGACATCTTTGGACACACAGGAGTTTTTGGCTGAGCCATCACTGGTTAGATAGTCTTTCTCTCTCTTGTGTCGGAGATCGTAGACACGGAAACTGTGCAACACAGGACCGACTCCTGCTAGTGCTGAGGTATTTGGGAAAGCCTGATCGGCTGTAAATGGTTTCCCGAGGGATGAAGCGATATGAAAAGTGTTGATGATCTGTGGGTAGAACGACAGAGGCGCAGAAGCAGACTGATCACCCTTCTCTCCGGCAGACGCCAGGGAGTCCAGGAACATCGCTGTAGAAAAGAGTTTGCTGTTTGCTCCACTCTGTGCATTCTGCCCACTTTCTTTGGAGTCCTCGATTATATAAGCTGACCCATCAGGCTGGTAAACGATCTCCCCTGTGAGATTTTCCACGTCACTATCCTCTAACTCGCTGATCTCGCTCTCGTTGTCATCCTTCAGGACGGGAAGGCGGGCATTCGGGCAGTGGTGTTCCATGTATTTCTGTAAACTGGGAAAAGAGGTGGCACATTCGTTGCACGGGATCTCCTTGGCTGAGGTAACCTGAGTGGCAGCTGCATTCTCGACACTGAAACCCAGCAAGACTTCACTTTTGCGCTCATCCGTTTTCAGGTTGTCATCTGTGGAGCTGTTTGCCCTGTCAGGCTCCATTCCTGCAACTTTCTCTGGCACCTCATTATCAAGTTGTGCCGTTCCACATAGCTTTGATGTGCTCTGCCCATTTTCCTGCCTTGAGATAGGAGGGGAGTCACAGGTTTCCATGGCAATTGCTACATGGGGATCTCATTTCATCCAGCCTGTCAGGGACCTGGATAAAAAATAAGGTGAGAGGAGCCATTTTTATTAAATAATGACACAGCTCACTAATAGCCCATCACTAATTTACAGCTGCTGTAAACTTGACTATCTAAAAAGGTGAGGGGGAAAACTTAAAACCAGTGTACCTATCTATCACAGACAGACTTTGTATAAATGTAGCAAAATAATGTAGATAGCTATCACAGACATGCCTAGACATCCGGAGTGTTTTTGAAATCACTCTGAGCATTCATCACAAATCTAAAATTCGTATCAGTAAGCTGTATATTTTTTTATTCCTGTTTTCTGAAAATGGATATAATATATGTAAAAGCTTTAAAACCCCCTTTACTCTAATAGAAATGTAAATGGCTTTCATAGACGACAGCAGGAATAAAAAGAGAACAGTAATAACTTGTAATTTAAAATTTACCTTTAACTTTATCAGGCAGTGAGTAGAAGTGGGGGTAAGGGGAAGTGGGGGGGGGCGAGGATATAAGGGTAGGAGGGAGACAAACCATAAAGGAACCTTAAAATTAGAAATATTACAGTCACAGGCGGCACGGACCAAACTCTTCTCTGGTTTTCATTTTGCCAGTAAATCAGCTTACTACAAATCTTCCTTGTGTGAAAGCTCTCAGCAGGTATCTGGCTGGCCCTGATTAAGCACCAATCACAATTCTCTCCCACACTTCGGTCACCTCAATGGGCACCAGAACAGAAATTAATATTTACTGCAACCGTTCCTCCCATCCTAGGGGACAACTGTATTCACTCCGCTTTTTTAATTTTTTTCCCTACTGCAATACATAATGAACACCGTTCCAGATACCATTTTGATGTTATCAATCCTGGTTGAGTCGCCCATCTTTCAGCCACGGCCTCAATCAACATCTCCCTTGGCTTAACAAATCATATGCAAGCACATCTGATGAAAATACTTCCATCATTTTTTTAGGTTTTGTTTTTGTTTTTTTTTCCCCAGGCAAGCACCTTAAACTGTAAACTCCCTTTGTTGAGACCAAGAAGCACTTGGTCTCATAAAAGCCGTATCAATTTCAGGTAGCAGGGGAAGGTACCAGGAGTGTGTATGCCCACTTGTGGTGTGTACCTGCAAACCTCAGCTACTGGCATAGCAGCCTGATTAGGGCTGACATGTCTCTGAATCCCTGCACATCTCTCCATTTGCAGAATGATGGCACTGTACACAAGAGTTGAGTGGTCTGAAAGTTTAGTGCTTCTTTTCAGTCTGCAGAATAGGCACTGCCTTGATTTATCAAAAAGGTAAGCCATCTTCTTTCAAATCTCAAAACTGAAGGGACCCAGAACTTCAAGGCAAATAGCCCTCTCACATAGATGTATCAATACTTTCAGGTATGCTGATGATTTCTGAAATGAGGAAGGCGGACATGACTATATGCATGCATGCGTGATAAGTCACTTTGGTTGTATCCAACTCTTTGTGACCCTATGGACTGTAGCCGGCCAGGCTCCTCTGACATGGCTATACTGCATTAGTTATTACACTGGGCAGGATGGACACACAGTGATTCACTATGGACTTCCCTCCCACCCCTACAGTCTATTACATAGACTTCGCAGGGGCAGAGAACTAAGAAGGAAACAAAACACTGGGCTCACCAATATTACTAAGCATTTTAGAAATTACTTTTTAAAAGTTCTTCTAGAAGAAAGACATCATTGGAGGTCAGTGGCATATTAAGTATGAAGAATAACTTCTTAATACTGTCTTTACTGTAATCAAATTTCATCTTGCCAGCTAAATCAGAGAGGAAGTGTTCAGTTTCAAATATATCAAAAGAGCTGCACAGATTGAAAATGAAATCAAAATTCATTTTGGTATCTAAGATGGTTAAAATGACATTCTAATTGCACACGAATCAAACATCACAAAGCGTGGTGTGTAATTTTAATTATTGAGGCGCTCCAGGTTAATTATCTTCATGGCATGCATGCAGCTTTTAAAAATCCTCTGAAATAATCTGATAAATCATCATAAGCATGAAAACCTAATAATTCTCTAATTAGTCCACAAACATTTATATTTACCATTGCATTTACCAAATCTGCACCGTGTATAAACACTGAAGGTAGCCAAAATGGCTAAAATAAAGTTCCATGCCAGACTAAAAGGAATGAGGAAGGCAGGGAGAAACTGGAGGTTTGGAGGGGGAGCAAAGTGATAACACTGAACTCATGATCCTAGATAAAAATATCAAGTTCTAGGACTCAAAGTAGCTTTTTTTTTTTTTTCTTTCTTTCTTTCCTATGATGACTTAGGCAGCTATGTGGAAGATTATTCACCTTAATTACAAGAGTGAGAAAAGTTCTCAAACAATTTACAGCTTTATAAAGGAGTTTCTGAGCTATTCTTATTATGTAATTCCTGTTTTACCTATACCCTACCTACAACAGTTCTCAGCTGACAAAAACACTTACTAAAATTATGACACAATGCTAAATGCACCTCAAATGAGTCGTGTGTAACGCACAGTTAATAATTTTGTCCAGATGCCAAATGGATTCTGCAATGTATCATCAGTGTCTCTCTATATGAAGTATTAATAGATCCTACCTTTTTATTTTATCTTCATAGGATCAGGAGTAACTATCAAAAAGGACTTTATTGATATGAGACAAAAATTATGGAAACTATACTACAGAATCAATCACAGGACAAAGCCATGTGGTTGGACATACTCTGTTACAGCACTCCCACATAACTTTACACAAAATTGCTTATCAAGTTCTCATAAACTGCACATTAATCAGAAACTAGTAAGTGTTCTCTACAATCAAAATAGTAAATATTCTCTACAAATTTACATTTCATTCCAAAAGCAACAGTAACAAAACTATCTGAATTGATAGAGCTAGTAGTAGATGACCTGATTTTTACATTTGTAGTTATATACTATGACCATGTTTACCAGCATATTTTGATGGAATCACTTTAGTTTGTGCAGTTAAAAAGTTGTTCAGATCAATATGTACCAAGACACTAGAGATGATGCTAAGTGATTTCACTGTCACCAGTGTCAGACAAGATCTTTCTTTTAACAACATGACCTATTTAGGAAATTTACACTAAAGTTTATAAGTTCCAGTTAAAAGACCACAAAGACAACCATCTAACTTATACCAGAGTATTCATTCCAAAATAACTTTATAACAAGTAGATGCACTATAAAAATTGCTTCACCTGTTAAACTGTTATCTATTTAGTCTTCACCAATTACTATTCTCTACTACCAAACATTCTATTAAAAAAAAAAAATCACCCAAGGCCTCAAGAAATCTCAAAGAGAAAACCTGATACAATTTTAATGCTAAATTCAGAACAATACATACTAGCTGGTCTGTAGAATACATGTATGCAGTTTTGGGTATTCTCAGCAATTCACAAGATCAGTGACTTTGATCATGTAAATCCCTTTTTGGGAACTAATGGACAACATGCAGAAAGGAACTTTTATGGCTCATTCTGCCTTACTGTCGTCCTGCAGTCACTTCTGCCTAAACTCTGCTCTGCTAAATGACCAAACCCACCTATGAGGAGCCTTGCTAATGAAAGAGGGTGCTTTCTGAACAATAGGCAAATTCCTTTGCATTCAGAAGGCAGGGCTCCCATTAGAACCCAAAATCAGAGAGGCCAGTTTTACCTCTGTTTTTTAATTGATTGTCCCAGCCCTCCTTGGTGACACAGTGAGACAGTGTTTGTGAAATGATTAAAAAGAACGTGATCTGATCAAGAGGACAGAATAATGGGAAAGGAATGCTAGGTTAGCCACTCAGCAAAGTGCTGGGAAAGAAGACAGACCACTGTGCCCTTTTGCCTATTGTTTTTATTCTCATTCGCTCTTTGCCATGTCGTGATACTTGGAGTCTTTATTTCATTTTGAACGGGTTAAAAATTGGTCACGTAAAAGGGAATTCGGTAACAAGTCACAAATCCTAAAAATGTATATATATATATATATATATATATATATATATATATAATAAATAAAAATCCTTGAATTATATCAAGTTTCCAAAAGGTCATCACTGTCTCTGCTGTGGCCTTTTCCCCATTCCAAATCCTCTATCAATATGTCATAGTGAGTTAGCCAAAGACAAAAGAGAGGCGCAGTGTGAAAACGGCACATATATCTAATGCTGACAAAGCAATGAATAGACCTTCACAAGTATAATTATACTTGTTTATTTGTTGCCACGTACAGAGAGCTGATGAAAAAAATCCATCAAAGTGGTATTATGCAGACACCAAGAGCTTCTTTTCTTCGCTCGCTAAAGCCACATTGAAGCTTAAATTCCTTATTGTTAAATTCAGAAGAAAGAAAAAAAAAAGATTTTTGGCTGGATTTTTTTCTTTTTTGCATCATTTGCTGACAGATCTTTTGTGTCTTGGGCTGTATTAGCTCACACTGCTACCTCATTTTTACCCATGTTGGAATTCATAATTACAAACTACTGTACAGAAGCTTTTAGAAGGGTGTGGTGTGCTGACCAAGATGAGAGAGTAGTGAAATTGGCCTTTTCTCACAGTCTGGCTTTTGATATATTAAAAATACAGGTAAAGTACCTGTGTAGAAGCATCAGTTACATCAGAATGCATCTTTGATCTCAGTCTTTTAAGTCAGTTGCTGGTGCTTTTCTTTACTCAGCTTTCTCTGCAATTTGCTTATTTTTGGATCTGTTTAGTATTTTATAAAAGACTGCATAACTTCTTTCCCACTTCAGTATTAAAACATTAGCAAGAAGGGAGGCAAATGCAAGGATGTCAAAGGATTGAAAATACTGAGTAAAAAGATTTCAAACCCAACTCTTAAGGGGCCATTATGTTCCAATAGACACTAAATCACATAACTTAACAAAAGCACATTTTTAGAGGTGGGGGAGGGGCAAATAAGCTTTTTTTGTTATTGTTTTTTCTTGCAGGATAGAAATATATCAAAGTAAAAGCAATCTGCATAGTTAATGTTTGTGAGCTTTACAATTTAAAACAGAAAAGCTGTAATTTTTCCTTGCTGGCAATCTGGAAACACTCTGGAGTTAATTACAGCTGATTCGGAGTGAACCACACAAACAAAGACCAGTCTATGTCCAGACAATTATACTGCATTAACCAGCTTAGAGCTTCCTGCTGATGTTTCAGGGCTCTTCTGTTACACACTTCTACCTTCCCAGCACGAGAGAAAATGCTTCTGCAAGAAGGAATTAATGAACAGAACTGCAAAAGAATGTGTGACGACCTCTCCTGACACGGCAAAAACTTTCCACCCATGTCACGACAAAGGGGAGAAGGTAATTAAGTTTGAATAGAAGGATGTAACCAAATATAGTAAGCACCTAAGCCAGGCAGAGTTTTAAAGAGGGAAAGTTGACAAAGACAAACATGAGTGTGTAAGTCAACGAAGTCCCCGTTTTCCTCTTTCTTCTCATTAAAACCTAACTCAGCTATTCAACACAGATTTATTTCCTTCTCATAAACAGGACTCTTAGAATTGATATTTCTGTTTCTTGTTTTTTTCTTTTTCTTCCTATGTTCCCCACCTCATCTTCCCACATTCTCTCTCTCATCTCTAAGCCTCTATGGACTTTATATGACAATCACAAATCATTAAACACATGTGTTGGAGAACTGAAGAGGAAAAGTACCCCTTGCCAATGGTTCTGATAGTTCTTAATTTGATTAGTTGTGGGAAATAGGAATTTTCCTCAGTTTTCTTCGTGACTTTAATCAAACTCCAGCTACTTTCCTTAGAGAGAAATCAATAATCTCTCCTTAACCAAATTACACCATTATATGACTCATTTTATTTGTTTGCTTCAGGAAAATTTCATAATCAGTGAGCAAGATGGACCTAATACTTTAGCTGTCCTCTGTAAACAAACTTTGGTCCTTTTAACCAATCTAGTTGATTTCTAATTTTCTTATTCATTCTAATTGAAAATGAATAGTTAGCATTGGTGTGAGACAAGGACATGAACTGTAATTATGTTCAGTGCCTCTTTCTGATTCTTCTTTGATACTGTTTTGCTAGTATTCCAGCTGACATTGGGGCTTTGTAGTGATTGCTTCATTAAAGAGTAAGGATGTCCTAATCAGCTAAAGCATTACTAGAAAGCTGTTGTTTGCCAATACTGTGAGAATATACTGAATTTTCTTTTTGCTTTCTTTACAGTAGAGAAAGATACCTCTGAATGCCATCACCCAACCATATACTTAAGTATTAATCATCTTCCCTTTGTCTCATCTATGCAAAGTTGGATTAGAGTTAAATGACTCTATGAGCCTTTTAATTTTTCTTCCCTAAATAAATATTAATCTACAAATCAATCAATGAGTTTTATATTAAAACATATAAATATACTCTCTGGAAATACTAAAAGGTTATGTAAATTATAATCAGTTTTACAAAACATCTCAGTAATAGACAGAATCATTTTCCCCTCTCAAGTCTCTGTTCCTCAATCCCAACTATAATTGAAATTTCAAGTAAATAAAACTTTGAAATGGAAAGTTTAAACATGGAACCGTTTAGCTTTCCTTGGGAAAACATGTACTGGATCAATTAGTTTTAAAAATGTATAAATAATAGTTGCCATGTTTTGTATATGTTTATATTTCTAGTCTTTAAAATGTAATGGACTAATCTCTCTGGCATACACCCAGTTTAAGTATTTAATTGATGATGCTTTTACGTTGTCGCATAGAGACATTTAAAAATTTTATCTTAATTGGTTTCATTAAGGTAATTATAACTATAGAATATCTGACTTCAGATTTACCAGACTAGTGAAAGTAATTCCACAATACATTTTTCTCATATACAACGTGAAGACAATATATGCTTATATATACATGCATTTTTTTCTGTTTTGTCTATTAAGATACAAAATTCATTATTAAATACTGACAACCAAATATTTAAAGGAGAAAACAACTGCTTAGTTATTTGCATTTCATGATTCCCATCAATATGATCTCATAACCAACATAACAGCAGTGTAGTAGTGTAAGCACAGTCTTTTTTTGAAAAATGTCATTCCTTGCAGGCTAAACCTACCATAATTATCTTCATAAAATTAATCACAAGTCAGGTATTCCAGCAAACATTCCTATTCCCTGAGCAGTGGTTTCAATGATTTCACATGATTTCAAAATAGTTTTAATGAAGAAAGTTATATGTGTAATTTCTTAAATCACTACCAGTGCCTCTTACTATCCAAGACTCTTAATCTATCAAATGCAGTCTCTTTTTATATCCCATGTAGATATTTTAAATCATGTTATATTAAAAACCACATTAGGGCTAACATAATAGAGAACCTAAGTGGAATGCCAGGTTTCTTCTGGATGAAATATTGGCAAATTTATGTTTGATCACTCAGATTGGTTGGTTATTTTATTTCTATTATGAAGAGCCTTTTGTTTGCTTTCTGTGTATGTGTGTGGGGTGTTTTTCTTCTTTTTTGGCCTGAAAGTTAATTTGACTGCTGTCCATAAGTGAAGTGAGCAATTCAGTAATTAACTTTTGTGTTTTAAATGTATGAACTTTAATTAGATTTCATTATAAACAAACAAACGTCAGCCATAATTATAAGCTCCTTGGTTTACCCACATATTATCCCTTTTCAAACAAACTTGATGTCAGACAAATTAAAATCAAGCAGCCAGCAATTTTGAGTTGAATTTTACATGATCTGCTGGTAACCTGATTACTTTAACTTCAATATCATTACAGGAAAAGTATTTCAGGAAAAATAATGACAAGAATTCCAACAGGAGACAAGCTTAATTGTATTGATTCAAAAGATGCATGTTCATAGAAACCATGTTGAAGGAATAATGTTATCTCAAATCTACAGTTTCTATTAAGATGAAATTGTCCAGCATGAAAGAGGCAATTAAGATTAGTGTCTGCAGAACTAGAGATACTAAACTAACTAAATAATTATATGGGCCCAATTATCTTATACTTTTAGTAGCAAAATATCAGTATGGAGCAACTACAAGGCATGAGGTTTGCAGGTTTATTTACTGACTGGTGTATCTATTAGGACCAAGAACAAGTGGAGCTGTCAGGACATAATGAAGGTAAATGATTAGTTAGCACCAAGCCTGAACTCTTCTCCAATGCAATAAGAGTTAATTAAAGTTTACCACCAAACATCAACCAAAGCAGGATGTTGATCAGGTTTCAGCATTAAGTGCAAACAGACAATAGTTGGCAGCAATTAGTGCAGCTATCAAATGACATGCAATGATAATTATACATTTAAAACTGCTAAAGAGCTGGGGGAAAAAAATAATCAGCCTTTTTGACGACAAATACTCAAAGGGCAGGAAACAGGTATCAGATTATTTCACTTTAACACTGTAAATCAATAGAATTAAACAAGAAAGGGTTGTATGGGTACATTATCTGAAAGAGAACAGTTCACTGGATCCAAAATGAAATAAATCTGCTAGTACTGGCCTATCAAAGATAAGAACTTCTGTAGCTAGAGAAAATCAGTTACTTTTCAATTAAAGTTTCAGAGTGAAGTCTGTGTAAAGAAAGTTTAGCCTCTAGGTTTTCTTTCTACCCTACAATGCAACAAGTATTTCACCATAATTACTGTTATTTAAATTATTAACTTTCGCTCTTAAGGTACTGTCAAAACTATTTTATGCATGAATATTATCTTTAAATGTTAGGGTCAAAATTATTTAAATACAGCTAAATTTAAAACAAAAGCCAAGAGGGAGGGAGGCCCAAGCAGGAGGGGATGGATATATATATATATATATATATATATATATATATATATATATATATATATATGTATGTATGTATAATTATGACTGATTCACATTAATTTACAACAGAGATCACCACAACATTGTAAAGCAGTTACCTGCCAATTTAAAAAAAAAAAGAAAAAAAAAGAAAAAGTGATATATACATATTTAGTGAACATTATGGCAGATCTTCCCTTGATGCCATTCAAATCAACCACTTCACCCTTGCTGGATTCAGTGAGACTGCATACAACACATGCCTAAAAATACTTTTAATAAACCACCTCATTCTTTACCGTAGTTTCTGGCCTGCAGCCTAGAGCATGTCTCCAGAATTATGCCCATCCTCATGACCCCCACCTCTCCATTTTCCCAACTAATTCTGTTATGCTAAGGATTTGTACACAGTGTTGGCTAATCCCAGTATTTCCCTGGAGCTAAATCTAAGCCATGGCCAACTCCCAGCACAAAAATGTCTTTCTCCCAAAGCCCTTTCGCCCCCTTCAGCACTCATACACTCATTGGTCCTGACATTTTCACTTCAGCCATGACAAATGAGCTGATGACTCTGATGTGATTGCACGGGAGGAAGGCTTTATCTAAAGATATATCATTAACTCTCATCACCATCTCCTAATATGGCTCTTCTGGGTTAATGTGTTGTGAAAATTTGAGGAAATTTTTGTGTAAATGTATGCACTTCAAGGAGTAAGAGACCAACTTCATCAAAAGGAGGAAAAGGGAAGCCAAAGTGGACAGGATCAGGGAAGGGGGAAAAAAAAAAAAAGACTAGCATGTTGCTCTGAGGATTTAAGTAACCCAACTCAACCTCTGCCCTAGCAAACCAGCCAGCGGACTGTCTCTTAAAGGCCCCTTCCCCTCCCATGGGCAGCTGGAGCATGATCTGTGAAGTGGCACGAAAAATAAATAAATAAATGAAGCTTCTCAGATAAAAACGGCTAATCAATCCACAAGCCCATTTCTTTATTTCTATCCCCGTGTAGGGTGGATTTTACTCTCGAACCCTTAATTCCCTACGTTATTAAATCTCTCTAAATTCATTTTAATGGAGAAAGGGATTGTCAAAACCCATTTCCCTCCGAGGTCACTGTCTTCTTCAATTAGAAAGAAGCAATCTTTTTCTGACCATTATTCAATGTGAAACTCTTCAAGCTTTAAAAAGCGGGGGAAAGGAAGCTTTTCCATTGAGCGTGAATGCCACAACCTTTAGGTTAAGTTAGAACCCAAGTTCCAGTTACACAAGTCTTGTTATGTATACTATGGCGTTTACAGAGTCGATGCTTGTTATAACCTCTTCTCTCAATTCAGTGGAAGACACACAGCCAATCAGAGTCGACTACGGTATAACAGACCTTGGGAAAGGAGGTCAGGCTTTGAGGTAAAGTGCTATTCACTATTGGACCATGCAAGGAGCTCTTTATTCCAGTGCTTATTGGCATCAGTCCCCCTTACTAGAGCAAGAACAAAGCCAAGTGCTCGTGTGAGGTTTATGAATAAATCAGAGGTGAGCCACTTTAAGTGCTGCCCATGATTTCCTTGTTGACAGTGAGCACTTAAACAGGCTTCTAGGACCAGCAACTTCTGGCAAACCACAACGATTCCTAATCTGCACCCTGCCTCATTTCAAGAATGAAATGGCCCACCCCATTTTTCCTGCAAGTTGTCACCTTTCAGGGAATTCTTGTCCTATCTCAAGCGGTTAAGCTTTCCAATCCCAGGGTGGTCAGCTGGCCCTGTGGTCATCATAGAAACTGGACCAACTGAAAATCTTCCTTTGCTTGGAAGAATTCCACAAATGAAAATATCTCCAGCATCACAAAAGTTATTCCCAATATTATAGAATCTCTGGATATGGGAGGACTTGAGCCAACAGAGGTAAAAAATGTTCAACGATTTGCGAAAGGGAATGCACACACACTCACACAGACATTGGATTCTCATTGGCTGTGCTCTGTAGTTGTGTGGTGGTTCCCAGAAACTTCTCTGAGCTACAGTTTCATTATGGGTTAAACAAGGGGATTGTGCTGTATGCCTTCTGACTGCAACAATCTATGGTTCTAATATAAAAACCCATTTGGATTATGCTGAAAGATAGTTTTCCCTATGGAATTTTCCAAGACAGACCCAGATGTTTTTAAGGTTGCATTTTTTTCCCCAACAACTAGATTTCAAGAGGAGAGGCACATTCCAGTAGTATAGTAAACTGAAGTATTCTATTTATGTTTGTAATTAACACTCACCTATTTTTTTAATATATTATTGAAGATATTTACCAAGAATTTGCCAATAGTGTCCATTACTGTGAATACAGTGACTATACAGATATGGGTGCTGCCCTCATGAAGGCTGAAATTTGTTTGAGAAGAAGCTTAAACAAGTACATTCTGAAAAATGCTAAGATGCTAATTATTTTCTTCCAATGAAATATATCCTTACTTTATCAGTATTCAATCAATGCTTAGCCTTAAATAAATGGGCTTCAAATGAACTGTCAAGTCCAGGGCCACTTATAAATAAGCAGAACACAGGCAAGGCACACACTTTTATTTTTTAAGAAAAGCTTGAGCAAAGATTGTTAACTAACTATTTATAAATGTCAAGCAAATTTCAAACTCAAATCTGGAAAATTGTTATCCAAAATACACTTATATTTCCCATAAAAATATAAACAATAATTTAAGTGTGTATCTTACATGTATCACAGTTGGCAATTACTATGAATTTAAAAATCAAAAAGAAAAATGATGAGAAATATATTTTAGTTGAGGGTGGAAAATTGTCTTTATAAATTTATTAAACCTTATCATGAATCTTATTTGAACGTGGGTAGTCCTCCTCTGAGTAATTCATTCCTATGGAAAGATAAAGGACTGTGATCTTCCTGAGATAAGCCAAGAGAAGACTCATAACTTCGCTATAAAATCCCTACAAGAAAATTTAAGGGTTCAATAATATCCCTGGGTTATTAATAACTGGATCTTTTCTCTAGGTCGGTATAAATTTTGGTCAGCATGGTGCCAGGTAAACAGCATTTATTCTTCTTTCATGGCACATTAAAATATCATAACATCAAGCATATAGAAAGGGATTCTATGACACCTAATGTAGCTTTGGAAAAGCCTTTAATTCAAAGACTTACAAACAGGAAGGGTCAACTTCAATTCTGAAATAAGCTTTGTAGTCTCTTCTATTATTGAATATAATGGATAGTCTGGAATCTTGAGTTCCTGCAGATAGACTAAGGTTTGAATTATTTAAATACTATTTCTATTCTAATTTGCTTCTTATAAAAAGACCCCAGAAATGCATTGAAAACATCTTGAAGCCCCTCATAACCACAGCAACTTGGGACAAAGGAGGAGCAGATAATAAGGTGGAGAAATAGCCACCTAGATATCATCAAGGTATCCGCCAATGAGAAAACATAAGGAGACTACCCTTTGGCCCTACCCCTTAGGCATCCTCCTTGCTTAATTTCTATCTCCCTCCCTGTGGGGACACATGTATACCTATGGCTGATTCATGTTTATATATGGTAAAAGCCATCACAATATTATAATTATCTTCCAATTAAAATAAATAAATAATTTTTTTTAACTAAAAAAAACAAAAGAGGCAGTATCTCTACTCAAAAGGTCTATGTAGATTTGCTGTATCAAATGCCCTTCAGGAGAGCATATAGTAAAACCAACTATTGAAAATAATGAAAAGGGAAATATAAGGTATCAGCCCTGTATACATTCACTTCCTTTTATGTTCACAACACATTAGTTTTAGGTAAGCTCTCCAGCAACTCTGAAATACAAACAAGGTATCTGAGGCTCAAAAAGATTAAATAACTTAGATAAGGTCATCTATAACAAGAATTTAACCCAAGGGTCTTATAGATCTAAAAAGATCTCTATTGGTCACAGAGTTGTCAAAAAATGGAGTAGATTTTAAAATACCTAAGATTTAAGTTAAAATAAACAGTCTCATTTAAAAAGAAAAAAGGAATCCAAAGTAAACAATCAAAAGAATGTCTGGTTTTAAACTAAGTGCCATTTTTTTCTGTACACTATGCTGCCTCTAAAACATCATAGCATTGTCTTCATTTACTTTCCCTCCACAAAAGAGAAACCTCTTTCTTCTTCACACCGTATTCATAGTTATTAAGAATACACTTTAAGTCACTGAGATCATCAGTATTTTTATGAATCATAGACTCATCTTGCCCATTCAAAGTACCTAGGCTAACCTCCTACGTCATGCAAAAATATGCTTCCAGTCACACTGGTTAGAGGCCCTCCAGATTCTACTGGTCTCCTTTTCAGTAAGTGAGAATTCAGTCTCTCAGAGGAGACAGCATCACTGTTGGATTACCATGGCCCATTTTCCTTTTCTTTTCTTCCCCATTTTCACCAGCTTTGCCTTCATTCACAGAACAAACCCCTTTTTAAGTAACCTATATAGTTGAGTGACCATTAGTCCTAGCGGGGGACTGCTGAGTTCTCCTGACATGTTCCTGCCTTGTCGGCTGACTCAACAATTACTTCTCCAGAGTTTAACATTTCATATTTTAAAATGAGCTGATTGAACTGAAGAATTCTAAGGCAGTTCCCAGGAATTAGCCCTTTGATAGTTTCCAGTTGTCTTATACCCTACCTGCTCTTTTCTGTTGCAATCCTCTTGGCCAGTTCTTAGAAAATGAAAGAAATTTAGTCTACAGAGGGAAATGCTCAGGCTATGCCTATAAATAAATCTAAAGACGGAAAGAGAGACATTAACATGGAAAAGGGGCATAGACATGTGTGCACGCGCGCTCGTGTGTGTGTGTGTGTGTGTGTGTGTGTGTGTGTGTGTGCGTGCGTGCATGTGATGTCTATACTCCCAGTTTGTCAACCAAAAAGGATGACTTACTCTCAGTTCATTTCTGGGCCCAGGAAATTTTACGTATGAATTGCTTTATTCCTAAATGTATGGGAGAAAAGTACTATGAACTATACTGTAGAAAATCTACATTAATAAAGCCTTTCAGGTTTAATGAAGGTACTTTGGGAAACGATTGGGCCTCTTCAATTTATCCTTCCAATCAGGCAAATTTTATGATTCTTTATGGGCTTCCTTCTTAGAAAGTTTTGTTTTGTTATTAACAATACAACCAGGTGGCATACACCAGCTAATATGTTTTTGCATTTTAACATTGTTGAAGCTATGGATTTCCTTTCTTCTTTACAGTGAAGGAAAAGAATTTTATGGACAGTTATAAAATGCATATTTTAACCCCAAAGTCAATTTTCTCTGGTTAAAATGATTTAGATCTGAGTGAATGCTTGCAGAATGCTTTCTGTTTTTACAGCTAGGACACAATGAACCTATAAACTTCATCCTAGAGGTGCGTGCTATAATGCATACCATTCAGAAATTATCAACTGTGCACTGTCGCCTCCCCAGGACAAGCAAACATTAGAACTGATCAATCATCTAAATATATGATGATAGTGTGTGAACCCCTGGCCTGAATGACTAAAACACCTACTCAGGGCGTTATGACATATTAACTAAGTCAAGCTGCCCAGATTCTTAAATTATATTTGTTTATTTTCTCAATCTCTAGAATGTTCAAGTATCTAATTATATCAGAGATAAGCAGCTTGCCAAATACGACTTTAGTATCAGAGCCATTTTTAAGTTGTGTGCATACGTTCAAAAGTGCCTCCAAATGGCAAATATTTTATTTCACTTACAAGCCTTGAAAAGTGTAAGGAGAAGTGGGGAGCGGCCATTCCTGAACTGAAGATTGTATGTCAAACATGAAACCATATCAAACTTTCAAGGCAACTTGTGAACCTCTGAAACTAGGGAATTAACAGAACATCAAATCCCCCAAGATCACAAGGGGAACAATCCGTATGCAAGAAAATAATGCCATTGAGCCCTCATTAAAAGACCATTTTGTCCTTAGCCATCAAAGACTGTGAGTGCACTAAGATCCTGGTTATATCATCAGGATAACTAAAACAAGTGCCAAGAGAAATTGTGCACTTTTAGTTCTCACATGTGTCCATCTGTTCACATATAAACATATATTCTGCTTTCTGTCTGATTCCTAAAAATCTTGATATCAGAATACCCTGGGTTTTTGCCCATTTCCTAAGAATGCAGACATCACATAAGCTACTATTAACCCATGTGTGATCCACTTCATGGTGACTGGAAAGCTGCCAGTTACAACACATGGTGCTTGGTTAACAATGTCTTAAAATATAAATGAATTTATTTTTTAAATTAACACATTTTTCTTATGGAAATACCTTAATAAGCCCTGCTGCATGTAAAAGAATAGCCTCCATGTGGATTTTTTTGTTCTTTTAAGACTTTTTGCAAGCATATCCATAAACTTAACCATAAAAGTTTCTGAAACAATCCAGAATTTCTTGACAAATTTTTTAAAGGGGTCTAGTAAAGAATTTTGGTGACTTTATATAACAGAGATCAAACACTTTTCCCTTACAATGTTCTGTACTCAAGAGGCAACTCTTATACTTTAATTTACGTGAAAACACTTCTGATTTCCCAAGTTTCCATGTAACCATCTTAATAGTACCTCAGCAACTGAACCATTAAGGTGATGAGGCAAATAGAAGTTCTACAATCTAGTAACAAAACAAGTTAGCTTAATATCTGGCTGAATCTTTCAATCCTGCTCTGGGGCAGCCTTCAGTAGGTCATTTGTGGTGACCCCCAAACCGAAGGAGTTTGTTTATAATGTATACATATAAATAATTATTCACACTGCAGTTGATTTACATATGTACAAAAGAGCCAATTCCCACCTTTGAAAGTGTCTTAACACTTACGGTATTTTAACTGCCCTAATTATGGTTGAAGAAACATCATTAAGAGCCCTGATCACGTTGTCAACTGATAACCAGTTACAGCCCTAACTAGTAACAAGGGAAAACCCTACTGCAAATATTTCCAAGAGTACTTAAACACATTAGAAAAGACTTACCTCAAAATGAAATACATGATACACCTACAAAGCAACATGAAGATGAATTAAATCCTAAGACAATAACTCTGTATCCTCTCCTACCAGCCCATCCCAGCCCCCAAAGCTGACAGGCCACTTAAAACACAACATTGCCAAAAAATCAGAACACACAACTCTTTCCCAAGTGAAGTGTTCTACCAGCTGAAACAACTATTTACAGCAGATAGGTGGAGGGAAGGGGCAGAAGTAACTAAATGAGATATACACACCATACTGTTGGCCTCTTCTGAAATACCTTTTTGCCAGCAAAGTGCTGGGAATTCTTGATACTCGATAGTCAATATTTGGCTAGCCTAATATGTTTCTAGAAACTCTTCTATATACAAACCTCTGTTTATCATTCTCTAGTACACTATTGTCATATATATTACTTCCCAGTGATGATAAAAACTCAGGGCATCTTATAAAGTTGCTGAAATCTGAGCCCCTGCTTGTTTTTTCTAGTCTTGGACAAACATAACTTTAGAGTGAGCAGAGCATAGGCATAAAGAAAGAGGAGCTTGCATTTTCATCTTCTTTTCATCTCGGTCATTCAGTCAGCCATTCAGAACCCTATTCAACAGAGCTTTTCATTATGCAAAAAAATGCTAATCCTTTTCCGATGCTTTCACACTTGTATAAACCCCCATTCCTTCAACTGAAAAGCAATTATATCAGTTTACCTTTCTGTCAAAAACAGGATTAATATTCCAATAACAGAATTTCCTTTCTTTTCCTATCTTTTTGCTTTAGGAAACTAGAGATTATTAGTAGAGGCATTCTTAGAGTAAGAATACATTATTTTAAATATGATTATGTGAACCAATGAGCGGGAAAAGGGGAAGAATCACAAGAAGAAAAAGTCCTTCAGTTACTGCAGAAACTTTTCTGTGACAGAACTGACCTTCCCATTGCAGATGCCCAAAGACACGGAGACTCACTCTGGTCTATTAATCAGAAACAAATTATGAAAGAATGTAGCTGGACTGGTTGACACTAGCCTGTCTTGGGAGACTCAGTCACAGCCTAGTAACAATGTCCTCTTCATGGGTAATGAACAGCCATGACAAATGGGGCAGAGAAACTATTTATTTGCATATGCAAATTCTCACACAAGGGAAACATGTACAAACAAGTGTCATTGTAAGGTGGATTAGGCAAACAACGCTTTCTTTTTAGGACATTCTGCAGCCCAGAACATTAGTCAGCACAATTAAACCAGTCTCCATGGAGACTAATGAAATTTCACCATGGTATGAGTTAAATTAGATAGCTAGTTATGTGTTTCCACAATCCAACTTGAAATCCATTATTGTTTCAGAACAATACAGCAATTGTGCCTAGCTGATCTTTGCCAGCTCAACAAGCTTCTAAGTTGACAATTTGCATATGTTAATATAATTAAGCACTAATTACATGAAACTTGTACATATTCACATGCACTTTCCCTGGGCGATTTTCAGTTTGAACCTTGGCCAAGTCTTTAACCCTTAGAAAGGTTTTGGGGGGGGGGGGGAAACACACAACTCTGCCTATGGGTACAGCCCTTAGGCAGACACAGAAAGGCTCCTCATTTATAAACACAAAGCTTAACCTGGCTTCTCATATTTCTAGCAACAATGACAGAAAATATTTTGTGAGTGTGCTAGGGACCAGGGATAAGGGAACAGTGATTGAAGGGTTGGGGGTGAGGAGAGTGGATTCATCTTTAAAGACTCATAACTAGTATCTACTCATAGGTAAGTAATAACACTCATTTCAAGAAAAATGTGAAGGAAGCATTTGCTGTCACTGACATTGTTGAATACTGGGAGATGAAAATGATTTGACAACAGCAAAAATAGCAAGTAGAAAAGGAAAAAGGAGCCAGCAGCACCTAATGAGCTTTACATAAATATATGCAGAGGCAATTAAGCAATGTTAATTACTATGACAGCAGTTAATTGAATATAATTAGATATTTTAAGCCACTGAATAAAGCATAGTTAAGATTAATTTTATTGAGATTAATTGTAAATAAGGATAGATTAACTCTGTGTTTTGACAGGCATAAAAAGTAGTTCTGCAAATGAAGCAGGAGCGTGGCCACCAGTCCAAAAATCATATATTATTTTAATGTCACACCTCAGAATCATCTCCTCAATAAACATGACTTTTCAAACCCAAACAGACAGGAATCTTGAAGAAAAACAAACAGCTTGCAGAGATTAAAGAGCCTTTTGTCCTTTTTCATGTGCATTTCTTTTAACAGACTAAATTAAGCGAGTCTGGTGTACGTGTTTTAGGAAGGAACATTTCACACTGAATGGAAAAAATGTTCTATCACATATGAAATTCTTGCAGCTGTGCGGAACTTGGTCCAGATGGTTTTAGACTATAAAACACCACCAAATGATAGACAGTAGGCCTTCCCAAGATTATGTGATAAAGTCACAATCTTTTATTCTGACCTCCCAAATTTCTGCTTTGTATTATTTCTCATCAAATCACATATTTTCTTTTACAGTAGTGCTTCTCCAAGAGGGTTAAAAGAAACATCAAGCCTACTAAGTGTTAGGAACTAATATTAAGTGAATGGAAGAAGGCCTCTTTCAACAGATAGCAGCTAAATCTCTCAGTCCCAAAATGCAATGATAGCCACGACAACGATGCAGATGACAATACTTGGTTATTACTCTCACAACAATGGTTTCTAGAAATATTTCTTAGGGGAAAATTGCTAGATGAAAATCCCTCCCAAAGACCTTCACAACCAAGCTAATCCATGTACACTCTTTAAGAAAATTAACACAGTCTTCAAGAATGCTGAACAAGTCACTAATAAGAAAGGAACTTCAATTGATTTTGAAATTAATCAATAGGTGATTAACATAATATTTTTAAAGCAGCAGAATGTATGTGTGCATATACACATATAGTACATAAACATATATATTATATTTCCAATACTTCTTCGCTCTTAATCGAACAAGGACTTTAGGCTATGGAGCCTGCCTCTACATTGCCTAGCAACTTATTTAGGATGCCCTTAGTCTTTATAACAAAATTCCTAAAATGGTCTAGTGAAACAAGACTACGACGACAAGCCATTCTGCAGTGAAAGATTTTAAATCATCCAGCCTCTTCTAATAGACTTGAGACTTATTGAGGTAGAAACCATAAAAAATGAAGAAGGGAAATTTAATCCCTGAAATATTGATTTGCACATTAATATCATATAGGCAGAGGGCAATTTGGCTTCGTGGAAATGACACATTGTCGACCCTTGGTGAAGTCAGAGCCAATCTAACTGCTGAACATGTCTGAATCTCAAGAGTTATTAAGGGCTTCCCTTCTTGCCTTTATGACTTTTCTTCAGCCTACCAATGCAATCTTAAATGTATTATCTTTAAGAAATAATTGTAAAACCTCAGGGGTTTTCCAGTTAATGGAAGGGAGGCCAAACCACATCAGATTCTGAAATGCAACATTAAACCCTTGCAATCAACAAAAGCACCTCAATTCTCATCCATCCAGTGCAGGATCTAATATTGTTATTAGAGATAATCAAATTTCATTGTGTAAATTTAGGCTCATGGTCAGAATGGAAGCAGTAAATTCTGCAATATTAAACAGCGATTTTCTCAGCCTCCTTTATGTTTTCCTTTGCTGGTGCAGCATCTTTTAAAATAATCCAACTAGCTCAAAATTAATGAGCAGATCTGGACTCATCTGCTAAAAACTGCAAAACATTACAATAAGGCTGAATATGTTTCCTTCATTTTTAACTTTAAGTGGCAACTTTCACTTCCTAGACTGAGAGTCCACTCTCCCTGCTTACTCTACAATTGGTGCTATTGCTTTGACTTACACAGCTGGTTTACCTGACCTTTCTTTGTTCCTTAGGTACATTTCACTTTTCAGATTTATGGTATTTCCCCCATATTTCATTGACTCTATCTTCATTGCCATAAAAATGAAAACACTTAAATATGAGTTTACTTTTTAAATCCAAAAGCAACCAGCTACTGAATAAATACACAGTGATACTCTCTTCCCAGTTTATGCCATAAATATTAGAATCTTTTTTTTTTAAACTAACTTGTATAAACCTTATGATCCCCACACTGAAGCCAGGTGCAAGAGGTTAAAACAGCTGGCTAGCCATCTTTTATTTTTGTGTGCCTTCCTGCTGATTGAAACCGCAAACGTTGAAAACTATCAAATATTCCCTTAAGGATTTTTTTTTAAGAAGAGGAAGGAAAAAAGAAAACCTTCCTTTTCTTTAACATGCTCCTCTGTAGAGAAGAAAAATTCTAAAACACAATCAGTCACAGAGATAGTGAAATAATCCCAATCTCTCCTTTCTGTTGTATTTAAAGCATCCTTTCCAACAACTTCTAGACCCGATTGTTTGTATTATTCAGTTAGAAAAGAGAAAAGAGGTGGGGGGGAGAAAGAAAGAGAGAAAGTCTGAGCTTGCTCTGTCAGTTTTGCCAGTAAATATAAAGTAAAACAAGTGTTGATGGCACCGAGAGTGTTACATACCCGGGCTGTGTTTTTGCATTGCTCTCAATGGAAGCGATCGATGCCCGTGTCACTGTCGCGTCCCAATCGCAGCCAAGTCTCAGCCTTAATCTAAGCAACACCCGAAAAGGCAGCGGCAGCCGCAGCCTCTCCCTGACTCTTCCATCCATCCACCCAACTAAAAATATAATACTACATATGAGCTTTAACCACTCCACGTTTATAGGGATCAAGCCACTGAAAATCCAGGAGAACACAATAAAAAAAAAAAAAAAAAAGCCCTCCTTCTGTCTCTTGTCTCTCTCTCCTCTCTCTCTTCCTCTCTCCCCTCTCTCTGTCTCTCCTTTTGCCATCTACATGATCCTTGATTAAACATGGAACAGAGTTAATAAAAAAAAGGGGGGGGAGGACTCAAGGAGAGGAAATGCAACTGTCAGAAATCGGGACCGCCAGATTTCCTGGTGAACCTGCCTCTGTCTGAGTCAGTGTCAATCCACCATCTTCCGCCAGTGAACTTGTCTTTGGCTTTTTGTTTGGTTTGGGGGGGCTGTTGTTGTTGTGTGTGTGTGCTTTTTTTGGAAGGGGGGGAGGGGAAAGGCGAGGTGGGGGCTGGAGGTGGGGGGGAGTAGGGAGAATATGTGTGTCTGTAAGTGTGTGTTGAGTGTGTGTGTATCTGTGTCTGTGTGTGTGCAGGGGTCGGGGTGTGTGTGTGTGGGGGGGGGGGATCCGTGTTCGAGATCTGAACCTCTGGTACCTACAAGGAGGGTGTCTCACCGAACGGTAGCTAAGACCTCACCACAACCGCGCGGGAGCGAGGAGTCGCGGCCAAAGGCGCCCGCCCGAGCCTCCGCTCTGGGCCGGACCCCAGCCCGAGCGGCCGAAAGAAGCCCCCCGCCCGGATCGCAGGTAACAAAAGAAATACAAACCAGTGCACCGTCCTCGGGGCAGGGGCGGGAGTGGCAGGGGGGAGGGGGACAGGGTGGGGATTCCTCTGGAACTTGGGCATCGGCAGAAAAACTTTATCCAATTCCAGGAGAAATTTTATTATTACTATTTTTCCGATCGAAAAGAGCAGAAAGCCTGGGAGGGAGGGGGGAACGAGATAGAAGTAGAAGGAAGGCGAGACCCGACGCATTCCAGCCCCTCTTTCCTTAGCTGCTCCCCGCCGGAAGGCGCACTTGATGCCCGGAGAGGCGAAGAAGGTGAAGTTCGTTTGTAGACCTGGAACCCCTTTCGGGGGGCGTGAGGGGCGGGGGTACCGGGGAATAAATCAGTTCTCACAACCGGCCACAGCTCTCCCAACCATAAACAGACACAGACACAGACACAGACACACACACACACACACACACACACACACACACACACACACCCTTTGCCCTTTGCCAAAAAAAAAAAAAGAAAACAGATTCTTGACCCCCGGCCTCGGGCAGCTGTCCTCCGCTCTAAGGCACACCCGGCGGCGAAAGCGTCGGGAGAGAGCTGCGGCCGCCTCGCGGGTCCCCGGCCCCGAGGCCCGGCGATCCTGCCTCCTAACGGAACTGCCCGGCGTCTTCCAGCGCCCGGGTCCGCGCCGCCTCGCGCTCAGGCGGCCCGGCGTCTACCTGCAGCCCCGGCACGCGCCCCAGCTCTCGGAACCCCCTGCCCTGGGGCGCACTGAGCACCGGGCCTCCGCGCACCGAGCGCCCTTCGCGGAACTTGAGCCAGGGAACGGTGGATGATGAGAGGAGGAGAAAATCGAGGCTGAACGGGAGGGTAGGGGAACAGCGAGAGATGGGCTCCGAGCCCCCACCGACCACCTTCCAAACTTTCGGAGGAGGGGTGCGAAAGAAGGGGGCATCCCGACCCGGGCGAGGGGTTGCGCCCCCCCCACACCCCCCGCACCCCGCAGGCAGTGTCCGCGCCGCCGCGGAGCTGACAGCTTCCCCGCGCCTCGAGAAAGCCCCGGGCTCGCGGTGGAGACAGAACCCGAAAAGACAGGCAAAAGGAGAGAAAACTGCTCGGCCAAACGTGGATGATCCGCCACTTAATCCAAAAGTTAAATCCCGAAAAACGCATTTCCCCCCCCCCAACCCCGCAAGAAAGTGGAAAATCAGAGCCTTCAGTGCCCCCTCCCTTCCTCCGCGGAGCAAATCCTGGAGCCAAAAAAAGGGGGGGGGGGGAAGAGATAGCAAAGGGGGGCAGAGCGGAAGAGATGGTCGGGCTGAGGGGATGTGAGCGAGAGCGAGCGAGAGCGAGCGAGCCGGGGGCAGAGAGGGAGAGAGGCGGAGAGGGAGAGAGAGGGAGCGAAATATCAAAGATTGTGCAAGATCAGGCTGGAAAGATAATCGATACTCGACCTAAATTTAACACAAACTACTCAATAAAAGTTAAAGAAAAAACTTACTTTCCATTTCCCCTGCAGTTCCTACTCGATCTTCGCCTCTTTTTTGTTTTGCTTTTATTTTACTTACAGCTGATCACATCCAAGTAAAACGAGAGGGTTCATTAAAAAAAAAATAAAATAAAAAAATAATCCTCGAACTTTATTGGGTGAAAATCAAAACGCTGGAGCAGAAAGTGGGGGGCATGGAGCGGTCCTCGGGGATCCGGGAGGAGTTAAAGCATGTGCCGACCGCGGTCTCGCTGTTTGGTTGTGAAGGGGTTGGGAAAAGGAGGAAAGGAAATGAAAATCCGATATGTCTTTATTCTGCTAATTATTATCGTTTTAGCCCTGTTTAAAAAAAATGGCTGATTAAGTTGAGTGCGCATGTCTTTGTGTGTCTATTCCCGATATGCACTCTGGGAATGAGAGAGGAGAGCGAGGGAGAGGGAGAGGGAGCGGGGGGGAGAGAGAGGTGTAATTAGTGAGGTGATCAACATTCCCCAGACTGCAAATGACGCGCAGCCCGGACTCGGAGCAGCCCCAGAGCCTCGCGGCTTCCGAAGCTCGGAGCGCTGTGGCGGGAGCCCGGGACGCGGCGACCACGGAGAGGGCAGGGACTGGGGACCTCTGGGGCTCGTACCCCACGCGCCCCTGTGCGCGCGACTCCCAAACTTCATTAGACACACACACACTCAGGAAGGAGGGGGAGAAAATAAAACACAAATCCCTCCCAAGCCGTGCCCTTTAAACACTCCGAAAATTTTTTTTTTCTCATTTTAATGAGGCAAAGTAATTATTATCGGACCAGAGATGTGTTTACTAGGGAGCTTTAAGCAGCAATAGGAGAGTGAGGGCACTGGAAAGGTTTTCTCTGCTGAGTTACTTCTGCTACGTCCAGGAAACCACTTTAATAGCGAAATGCAGGATCCTGAGCAAATATGCAGATATATGTAAATAAAGGGTGCCTGGCTGTGTGCAAACACCGCTTTGCCTTGCCTATTTCAAAAGGCGGGATTGCACCCAGGATCCCGTAGACACTCAATTTAAACACGTTATCTTTCGCTGGCAACATGCAGGAGAGAAAACCCAGGGCATGGAAGATGGAAGGGGTTAGTTTAGTCAAAGTAAACTTTCAAATGAGGATAAGTGCTGGTTGCAAGGGTGTTCGTGAGGGTCTTGATGCTGGCCTTTATGTAATATTTTTGAATATTTTATCAGAATTGCATAAGTTCAATGTAATAGCTTTAAGAAGACTTAGGAAGAAAACCTTTCATCTTGTGAGTCTGTTGAATTATCTTTCTTGAAGCACATTATGATGAATTTTAAAACCCCACTACAGATCTCATTAGAATGAAATATACTTGGTATTTTCTGGTGCAAAATTTAAGGTGGCTGATTCTCATTTGAAAATCTAATTATCTCTTTCCAATATTACAGATGTGAATATGAGTGACACTTTCATTAAAAGATAATTAACTAAAACTAGGAATAGACATACTTTTAAATACCCCCTACTGAATATGGAATATATATCTCTCTATATATATATCCGTTGCTACTCAAAGATAGCATCTCAATACACCACCATATCACAGGTTACAAGTAGACACCATCTATGCAATATTTCAAAAATAGGGATTCTAGAGAGAAGGAGAGAGTAACAAATCAAACAAGCAAAGAACAGGAAATACTTGCAATGGCCAGCTTCCTGGACAGGTGAGGCATCAGCTCCTTTGGAGCTGACAGGCCTTTGAAGTTCTGGATGGCCAGGATCTGCTACAAAACCTTGTCTTAGGCCTTAAGCACCAAATCTAGGAAATACCAACTGAAAGGTTTATTGCGCAAGCACTAGAAACAACAGAGCCTGCAAACATCATCTTTCTGGGCCCGAAACCTTGTGTTATCAGGGAACATTTGAAAAATCCTAAGACTGATGCAAATGGGATTTAAAAAACCAAACAAAACACCTGGGAGGATAAAAGCACAGGCGTCAAAAGAGCAGACTTAGGCCCAGATCAGGAAAGCTGGTTGCCTACAGCAGCTGGTTAAGGTTACAATGAAAGTGCAGAGGCTTGGAGTGGAGACTAAACCCTAGATATGGTCTTTATTAAGAGAGAAAGAGAGAGAGAGAGAGAAAAAAAAAAAATCTCCCACCTTAGGAATCTAGAGTCGGTACATGTACTAGTGTGTTAGAAACCAGGACTACTAAACGTTAACAGATAGAAAACTATCTACTTCTCCAAAGACTTCCTTCCATTTCAAACTTGTTCCGGAAGAAATCTGCCCAGAGTGGATGGCTTCCTAAAATTTCGGAGTTACTTTGTTTACAGCCCCACCTTTACATGGCAACTCTCTCAGGAGTCTGCTAGTGGGTGTCTGATTGTGCCTCAGTGGGGTTTATCCATGTGCCTTAGGAAATATACATACCCAGGAGAATAAAATTTAAATTCCCTGCAACTTACAAGTGAAGAAGGTGTTTATGTAGCGTTACTGTTTATCGAAAAACACCCCAGAGAGCAAAAATTCTGGCTTTAAAAACTATTTGAGGTGCGTGTATGGGGAAGAGGGTGGGGGATTTTAAAGAGGCTAAGGGGAAATGAAGGCAGGGAAACTTTCAGGTTCAAATCAGGAAAGATCAAGCCCTTCGCGGGAGAGGGTTCCATGTACAAGCTCACTGATGGAAAAACCATTTCCTGAGATTTCAGACGGGTAAATGCCTATGATGAAGGAAACACCTGAGAACAATAAGTCTGTTTCAGGCTCAGGTGAAGAAAGGGGTCTATTTCTGGCATGGAAGAATAGGGAAATGATGATCATTTCGTTTTCAAGTTCTCCTTTATTTCTTTTGCCTCCCCCCCCAACACCATCAATAATATTAATGTCATTAATGTCAAAACACCAAACGTCAAATAAGGAAAACCATTTTTAAAAATTTGGTGGCTATTTTTCTTCTGTGCCCGCATCCCTCCTTCTCTTGAAAAATACAGCTGGTGTGTGTGTGTGTGCGTTGGGGGGGCTGGTTATTGAATTCTAAGTAAGAAAACAAAAGGAAGAAGGATTTGTAAGAGGGGCGCCCACTTTTGCAATCTCTTCTGCTAGCGAGTATTCCCCCTCCTAGTGTGTGTGTGTGTGTGTGTGTGTGTGTGTTTCATTTGAATCATCTCTTCCTGGTCCTCTTTCACCTCTTTCCTAAGAAGACAGGCTGGGGTGAGGGTCGGGGGTTAATGGTCTGAGGGGAAGGGGCAGAGAGGAACTAGCACAGAGTCAAGAGTTTCCTCCAGGGCTCGGCCTTGGAGCGCGCGGAGGGGAGCTGGGAGCCGCGGCCACAGGTCTGCGAGGGGTGGGCCCGGAGGCGCGGAGCGCGGCACCGCGGGCAGGGGCGCGGCAAGGCGGGCGAGCTCGAGCCCAGCCCGCGGGCTGCTCCGGGGCGCGGGCGCGTTCCGCCAGGCTCGACCCGGCTGGGCCGCTGCCCCCGGCGCCCTCGTCCTCGGCCCCTGGCTCCGGGAAACCCAGCTGCTCCGCTCGAGTCCCTGCGGACTCCTGGCCGTCCACCTTTGACCCTGCACCCCCACCCCCACCCCCATCATCCCGCTGTCCCTAAACTCTGCGCGAACCCGCCGCCGTCCTCACAGAACGCTGGGCTACTTTTGATTCCAAAGTGAAACGAGCCGAGGTTTGCCTGCCGCACCCAGAACTTTGCCCAAACCCTCTTCTGCACTTTCCCCAGGGCTGCCCCCGGCGAGCCCAGCCCCCCGCTGAGCACTCGGACACTGACCCCGGGTGCAGAGCTGCGGGAGCACTCAAGGGCTACCAGGTGGTTGGGTGTGGAGTTTTGGCAGCAAGGAGTAATTAACATGGAGACAAAAGGTAATTTCCACTTCTAGACTTTTTCTCGGCGTATTTTATTTCCCAAATCTCTGCGGCGGACACTCTGGGCTTTCCCATAGGCTTGATGAGTCTTTAGCTGTCTATTCCCCACTTCCCCCGCCCTGCTCTGGCCAAGTCTCTAATAAATACCCCACCTCCCTCTCCCTTAAGTCTTCCAGTCCGAGACCAACCCCAGCCCAAGGGGAAAAGGTTCCCAGTCTTTTGACCGCGCTTCCGGGGTCTATAGATGAGCTCAGTTTGAAACGAGGTATTACAAGTGATTTCAGTGTTAGGAACTCTTTATATCACCACAGACACTTTCAGATCCTCAGCCCCCCTCCTCCTTCGCTCTTTTTGTTGGGTCTTCTCCACCCGGGGGCTATTTAACAAAGGCAGTCTGTTAACTAACATTTTTGTTTAACTCAGCAACTTTTTCCAAAACACACTTAAACCTGATACCAATGTCTGTCATTTTGTTTGAGTGAAGAGGTGTGTGTGTGTGTGGTGGGAGGTTATATATGTAACGGGGAGATAGTGAAGTTGACAGTGAATCGGAAAGTGCAAGGTATATTGGGGAAAGTGTCACGAACATATTTCCAGTGGAATAACTGAAGAAATCGTGTGGGAAAGCCACTTCTCATTACCATGAAAAAAAGTATTTTTCCTTGAGAATTCACAAAAAGGAGGAAAGAGATTTAAAATATGAACTAACATCCAGAATGGACACTCTCTTTGATGGTGAGAGTGAACTAGATAAAATGACATTCAAAGAGGAAAGGCATTGTGAGTGTGTGTGTAGTATTTGTGGGCAGTTAAATCCCTCCTTCACTGATTCTCTCCCCTCCCCCAACCTGGTTCTTCTCTATAGCCTCCTTTTTTTTTTTTTTTTAACATAAAAATGACCCCTCCTACTCCTTGGTTCTATCTCTGTATTTCCATATTCCCATATATGTCTCCCTTTCTATACTTGAGTCCAGTTTTTGCTTTAACTTTGAAGTAAATTGGTTTTATCTCCCCACCCCCGGCCCCAAGGTTCTGACCTGGTTTTGTGTGTGTGTGTGTGTGTGTGTGTGCGCGCGTGCACACGTGTATGGGGAGGGGAGGGTGTTGCATTATGTTAGACACAGGTAAGGTAAGGTATGAGGAGGGGAGAGGGGTTATGGAGGGTCTGAGGGAAGAATTAAGCGGGGGGAGAAAGGAAAGAAAAGAGAAAAGTCAGACGCCCTCTGGCCTTCCAGAGGTCAGGGCTCAGACAGTGCTGTGACCTCCTTTCCCTCTAGGCAACCAGCCCAGTGTTTATAAACAAAATCAGACAGGTCTGTTCCCAAACAATAGCACTTCACCAACTTCACAAGCACTTCTATAGCTCTTATGCAAATGAATGAGAACTCCTTATCACCACTGACCCCCACATCCCACACACTTGCACACTCACACCATCCAGGGTCACAAACACACCTTTCTCAAAATACAAGGAGATATTTCCAACAAGAGTAGCCAACGAAATTTTAAGTTCGGTCTGGGGAAGAGCTCTAACAGACAACGATGAAGATGGGAAAAGACAGACAAGCGAGGGAAAAAAAAGAATAACTGTGGTTTCACTGAATAGAAGACACAGTTGTGATCTTTTTAAACCTGAAACATCTATATTTAGTCAGTGAAATGCAGTATAGACAATATATTAACTGCAGCCACCAAACAGAATTATTTTAAAGCAAGACATTACAGTCATCCAAACATCCACATTTCTAAGGCAAAAAAAAGAAAAAGGTCCAGATTTTTATAGCTGAAGAAAAGCCACCACCCACCTCTGTATGAAACATCCCTAAATATTAGACAAAAGCACCATTAAATCCTACAGCAAACAAACAGCCCATCTGATCTAAGTTATAAAACGTATAATTAAATCCATCTTTAATTACAAAAGGCAGCTAGCAAACTAGATGAATCAAAGATTTTGAAACAAATGTTGTTTGTCAAGGTATAGAAATGATAACTTTATATTGTATCAAAATTCCACTTTAGGAATAAACTACGAGAAAGGGAAAAAAAGGTGAAAGCAAAAAAAAAAAAGCATTAAGTGATTTTCCAAGTTTTACTTTAAAATAATTATCAGTAAAAGTCTAACAGAAAAAGGTTAAAGAAAATATACCTCAGAGCAAAAAGATCATCTCCTTTTCTTCTTTGTCTATCAGTCCCCTGTTAAAGCATATGGAAAATGTTTTCAAAATGCCCAGATTTGGCACATTGTCATTGCAAAGAGAGGAGCGCAGTGATGCTGTTAGAGAAAATGGGAAATAAATTCAGGATTGGGTGCTGCCTCCTTCAATGCGGATTTATCTAAGTTTAATTTAATATTCCGCAATCACTGAATGATCGCATATAATTCACCAAGATTTTAAGGGGCTTTATTTAAATACCTTGAACAACAAGAGGTTGGAATTTAAACCATTGCGGCCATTGCTTGTATTTTTTTAAATTTTCCTATTAGAAGAACTTTAAGTGGCAATTTCTGATAATAAAAGAAAAACGATAAAGGTTTGGGTTTTTTAAAGGGTTTGTTAAAGGAGAACATTAGCTTTATTAAAATCATTCTGAACGTAAAATCAAAAAGCACAAAATGGTTGTTTGTAAAACACTAAACCTTTAATCGATTTTATTGGCATTCCGATCGATTAGATAAACGGAAATCTATAGCAAACATCAAAGCATTTAAAACATTTTCTCTATCTCATTTATAAACAAAACTTTTCTTTTCAGCAGAAAAAAATGATTATCAAACGACTAACAGGAAATTCTCCAGATATCAAATTACGATAATAAAATTATTTCCACATGGAAAGGGATAATGACAATGATGATAGTAATTACAATAATGAATAATTCAACAACCCTTTGACATGTATGGAAGAACCTCGAGCAGAAACCACTCTTGGAGGGGGGCTACTCTAAAATAAATACTTTCTTTATTTTAAAAGGAAATATTTTTAAGAGACAGCTCAAGGGGAGTAGTTTAGGTGTGGCTGTCGGACTAGCGTTAATCTCCCTGCAGTTGCAAAGGAATCAATTTCTTTACCGGCGTTTCCCTTCCAAATTGAGTTACTTTTTATTAGCAAAGATTAATATGCAAATGTCAGTGAGCCCTACCAGATCTGGAAACTTGTGTCTGAACCTGTCTTCTACTCATACTAAAACGTGATTCCCAGACTATAGAGGAGGGTAGGGGGCGAGGACTGAATGCCCCAAACCTGAAGGTCGTTACACACATCTGATCCTTTAAGTGAAGGAAAACAGTTCATTTAGAGCTAGGAGAACTGCTGTCCGGAGTAATGCAACCATCAGAGCTTCTGGCATTCTGGCTGCAGCAAGAGGAAGTGTTGCTGTAACGGGTATTATGTTTATTTGTTAAAGAAAATCAATGAAAGTGGCTGTAAAGTAGTTAGTGAGACGTGGGTTTGGGACTCGCGGTGAATCGTGACTCCGGCATGCTGAGCGAGCAGCTCTTCTTGCCAGAGAAGTCCCCGGGTCGCCCCGAGCCGGACGCTGGCGGCGCGGCACCTGGTCCCAGCTCGCGGGTGCTGCCCCGCGGTGCTCGCGTCACCGCCCGAGTCCCTGCAACTCTCTGTCCTTTCTGCCTCAAACCTGGCGATTGCTGCCTCTGGTTGACAGGGCGGGCGGAGGTGGGGGCGGGGGGGGGGGCCTTCCCACGCCTCCCGCCGCTGCACACACCTTTTTCCGCCTGCTCTCTTACTGACTCTAGTAGTGCCTTTACGCTACAGGTCTGAACTTCTGCATTTCTTTTTCCTTCTCCTGGCATCACTCTCTTCTGCATCTCTTCGTCCCTCCGGTGAATCGCCGAATATTTCCTGCCTCCCCCGCCCCTCCCCCGTTTCTCTCTCCTGCTTTTTTAATTTAGCACCCGGGTCTTCTTACCCTCGCACTCCTATCCTCTCCTCCAGACATTCCAGAGAGTTCTCATCACACCAGAATGAACTCTCTTTCTCCTCCTCCTTCTCCCCTAGGGTTGGAGAGCCGCGGGGGGTGGGGGGTGGGGCACGGGGGGGGGGGGGTAGCGGGGAAGATTGCAAGTTCAACTCCCAAGGGTTTTATTCTATTCTTTTAACAGCTTTACTTTCCCTTTTCTTCTTTGCGTAACCTTTACCTACCTCCTAATTTATAACAGAAGCGGGTTCTTTCCCTTTCATTTCCTAGTTTACAGTTCCCGTCTGGGGGTGTGCGTCAAACACACAGCTCTCTGCATCCCACCTCTCACGCCAGCATCGTTCCCGCACCCCCCATCCCCTGGGCTACTATTTTCTTTTACTTGGTTGCCGTCTAATTGCACTTTCTCTTCTCAGGATTAAGTTAGTTATCCTGATTTAAAGTTCTTCGGATAGGACCTCTTTATTTGTCAAATGACTTCATTTCCCAATTGAAGGGTGGGGGTTGAAGGGGGCAGTGTATCACCCACTTAAGTCCTTTTTAACACCCCAGTCCCACCACTACCCGCCCAGGTCATGTCTTGTGTGAATGATAACGAATTCCGGACGATTTTCCCCCTCAACGCTTGCCAATTACTTAGGAGTTATTCCTGAGCGCGTCTCAAACCCCTCACTTGCATCCTCCGGCCTGGAGTGGTCATCCTTCCAACCTTCCCCACGCCCCACCCCCCACCTCCTCTCCTTCCGTCCCCGGCAGCCCTGGCTGCGGGCGGATCGCAGTCTAAAGACCTCGTCCTCTCACTTCTTGTTTCTTGCTGCTGCAGCTGCCGCTGAAATTCGCTGTGGCCGCTGCCTCTTCCCGCTTTAATCCCAGACCTCCAGTCATTGGGCAGCTCCTCAGAGGCAAGAAGTCAACACCATGGCAACCCGACAAGCCTATCAAATCACCGGCTGGTGTGACAGCGGCAACACTGCAGGCAGGAGTGGGTTGGGCAGAAGAGCAGAGTGGCGGCCACGCTCAGGTACGCGGTCTGGGAGTGGACCGCAGCTGTCAGCCTCCAGGGTCTGGCTACACAGATGTGCACCACCCAATTCATACCCCTACCCTGTAGGTCTAGAAGAACAGGAGGGAAAGGAGGGGGCGGGGGGAGGGATGCGGTAAGATTGGAAGAGCTTCGCAAGAGAGTTTCAAGCTAAAAGTAATCAGAGCCCTAGATATTGCAAACTAAAGATGCCTTGTGTCCCAATGTTCCCTGAAACCCAATCACAGTAGCCTCAGAATCAAATTTAAAGGGTTTGCACAAAGGTATGGGATTTTTCTTCACCAGTTCTATCACTTGCTTGGGCAAAATTAATGAAACATTTTGGAGTTCCAAAAGGATAGAGGAAACTGTGACCTTTTTAAACTTTTACTGTCTGTGAAGTGTTGGATTCTGCAAAAACTCAACGTCACTTTCAGCTATGCTGATTGCCTTGGAAATGACCTACACTTCACCTGAAACTGCCCTTTCCTTGTTCTTTCCTAAAATGTGGACTGTGTGTAATGTATGTTCTAGATCTCAGTTCTCTAGAGAAAAAGCAGAGCCTTAACTAGGAAATTTGAGCGTTTCTCTTGGGCCTACCTAGCCTTTGTAATTTCCTCATTTTCCTTAAGACACTCCCAAGTAGGCAGACAGAATAAGATGGGACTTTTGCTAATATTTTAGAACAACTTGTTAATTAACATGAGATAGATTGAAAATACATTTTTCTTTTTTTGATTTTAAAAGCACAGAGTGTTCTTGAGAAACACAGCATACTTTTTTTTCCATTATAATTCCACTGTGAAACCTTTAACAAATATTTGTATGGTATGTTATCATTACCCATATAAGCCCCTCTATCACTGATCTCATCATTGATTTCAAAGTTTCAGAACACACCTTTGTTGAAGTTGGATAGGACAGAAAGAGAAATCCATTTCATAATGAAGTTCCTATGCAATATTGAGGAAATCTTGTATGAATTCTAAAATCTACCCTTAAGTCCACCTCACATAAACACAATTCATTAAACAAACAGTTTTCATATTGATCTAACATCTAAACTTTTTTAGGCTCTAAAGTATGTAAGTATTTAAATTATCCTTGGCATGCATAAAATCCTAGAGGACTGGAAAGGTTTCTTAAAACAGCAATTGTAATATTAAGCAAAGTAGGACAGAGCCAATTTTTGTGGCTCTAGAGAGAAATTCAATGAAATCTTGAACTTCATTTCCTTACTTTCTCTATATTTCGTTGTTGATGGATCCTAATATTAAAACAGTACATTTTCAGCTTATAATTTATTACAGACTCAAAATGGGTATAATAACTGACATTGGAGAAGCAGGTCATGATATGCTAGAGAAAACTTTTGGACATAATATGATTTCCCCTGCAGTGAAACTCTAATGGCATTCTGGTAACATTTTCTTATTCTATGCCACTCTGCAGAGTTGTTCAAAGAAGAACCATCAAGCACACAGAACTGAAATTTGGTTATAGTTTAAATAGTTAATTCAGTGCCAGGTTATTGATATCCTTTAATATTTTTGCAGTTCACATTGCATTTGAGAGGTACTGAGTGTTTACAGTGGGAAATGTATGAAGAAACATAATTCCATTATTTTAAATGAAAATGTATATATTTAATCTGTTATCTTCCAGGAACAAACTTGTAAATTTAAAATGTTCTCAAAGAGAAGTTCAATGAAATGTGCAAAAACCTTCCAGTACATTTTTAGCTTCAGTATGAATAAATGGGTACAGAAAATATAACATTTAAAATTTTGTTATTTCACTTAATGAAATAGCATACTTAGTGGACAACTTTATTTATTTATTTTTTCAGCAACTTTAAATACCTTAGGTTCTATAAGACTATTTGTATTTGAACATGTGTAAACTAGTCAAAGACATGGACAGATACTGTCATTCACATGTTTATTTGTAATATTTCTAATTTAAAAAATTAAAATAAGGTGAAGTTCATAAATTAATACATTACATTTAAATGAAAACAAATATCTAAATATTCTGTTAGTTCCTTTGCATTTCCTAGAAAAGGTAATTTTTTTCTTTATTATTTTTTCCTCTGCCATGTATAAATTATTTACAATTAAACAATTTTTTGCATATACTATAGAGATATTTATTTTGTCATCATAAAGGAGTGTAGTGTCTACCCTCAAACATACCCTCAGACTATACAGTATATGACCATCTGTTTAAATATAGATTTATGTACATGCTACACACATGTTGCTAGTCAGCTCTATATTCAAATCTTTACAATTAAAACTATTTTCTGTACATTTAGTGTTTTCACTGTGGATGCTGTTGGAAAGGGAGAATTTGTCTTTTTAGCTAATGAATAAAATGGTGGCATTAAATGTAGTTTAAGTGCTAAATTAAAAAAAAAAAATCAATGCAAGACTGCCTTGCTCGTTTTCAGCAAAATGGATACCATCTCCATAGAGTTCATTCTTGACCTTACCTGAGTAAGTACTTTAACTTAAACTATGAGATATACCTAGAGGGGTAAAACATTGAGCTTAATAGGAAGACAGTTAATAACCTTTTTTCATCCTCATGCACTATCAATCATGGCTGTCACCAGTATGCTGAATCAAAGCAAAAGTGTTCTTCACAGATGACTGATTAGAAACGCAAAATCACAAGATCCATCTTCATGGTCACTTTTATTATAGTCATTTTTAAACTGACAGCAACCTGCTCAGTTTCAGCACACTGGGCATCACAAATAGTGTCACTCAGTGCAGCTAAGCATGAGAAGAGGTTGGTTGGATTATACTTAAAAATAATTAGGCCCTCAACCTTTTGTGGAGCCAAGAAAAAGGTTTTTCTCCCTCCATTCCCTTATATTCTTCCCCAACTCCATAACTTGCTTTGATTCCACTGTATCATGAGTTTAATCATCTTGAAAGGAGGTGATTGGGGTATATATAGTTTTATCCTCCTTAATTATCTAGGAATTAGGAAATGGATATGTCCACTTGACAATTACAGATAACTTTTTGTCTACTGCTTTTTGTCAACTTCAGGACAAAGATCATTGCTACCCTTCTAGTTAAAGTGGGTTCTTTTTATATAGAAATGTGTTTTAAGACTAAAAGCCTGAGGAATCTACGTAGGCAGGTACTAGTGAATGATACCTGCTATGAGGGGCTTTTCTCTGTTGAAGGCATTTACTTGCATCACCTGGATGCTGTAGCATTGGAATTACTTGGATTATAAATATCTACATGCATAATATTAGAGTGGCCAAGATAGTAACTTTTAGGTGACTATATAAACTCTCCTTTATCCCCCTGTGTTATTTTCTTTTGGCCCTAGAATATTGAAACAATGACAAATTTGAAATACCAACAAGTAGATATACATAAAACTGCTTAAACTAGGAGGTTTAAAACAGTTATAGCTGAATCAAGTGATAAGAAACTTTCTCTTTCCTTGAAGTCTTGATCTTTATGCTACAAAGATGACCCTTTCAGGTTTATTTCATGCTATTTTTATACATTCCATTAGAATATCTTATAATATTATAGGGTATTAGTGATACAAATATATACATGGGAAAATTGTAATGGAAATATTTCAAAATAGGGTGTGATTCTCATGCCCATCCAATGAGCTCTTCATTTTCTATTTCAGGAAAGAAAACCCAATTGAATTTAAATTTTAATTTAGTAATTTTAACCAAAATGCCCTATTTGAAATTTCTATACAGTTATCTTTCCCCTTCATCTCAAATGTTCATTTCCTTGTTAGCAGCCAAACACACACAAACACATATAGAAAAAGAGAGAAAGAAGAAAAATTATCAATAAGATTTTTGTATATAGTATAATGCCTTCATACTCATTTTCAAACGTGTTAACATTCTACTTTAATAACTCTTTGTAAAGCTACCAGTTCTTTTCCTCTGTTTCTACAAACATACCTACACCCCTTTATTGCTTTATTCTAGATTATGAGAATGCTTTCCTTCTCTACACAGAATACATCAATTGACAAGATACATATATATATAATGATATCTCTGTATTTACACAGATGGCAATAGATGTACAAATGTACTTTCTCTGTATAAGAACGCTAATATTAATTTCCTTAAATATTGTACATTGTTAATACATATTTTTCTATGAAATTAAGAGATTATGAAATATCTCAATTAGCTATTTAGTTTGATTTTACATTCTTAGGTAAATGAAGTTATCTTAGAATTTTAATAGATACATGTGTTAGTTGATATTTTAAAATATTTACACTTTATAAAAATCATTGACAATACTTACCAATATGTTGTTAACTATGTAAAATTGTTTAAACAAAATGATTATATATTTTAACAACTACATAATTTCATACATGACAATGTAATAATCACTTTAATGGCTACATTTTCAGTTTAATGATCTGGCAAAATGTGTGTGTGTGAGTGTGTGTGTATTTGTGTGCTTAGTTTGGATAAATTTATACTCTTAGAAAGGGGAGTATTCCATAGGATGCAATATTATATTTTAAGTTAATTTTTGGTATAAAATATTCTTTGTGACTAGGTTATACTAGTAAGAATATTTATGGAAAAGTATTTATTTGAAATAAATGGACTAAATATAGCACTTATAATAGCTACTAAAAATAATTCAGTGAAATGACATGCATGACTTTTGCCATCATCTTGGTAAACTATACAGGTGGTCACTATAGATTTTAAATGTTTATCTTTAGTATGATTTATAAATATTATAGATCCAGAACCATGTTTTCCTACATGGGTTTTAATAGACAGAAATAAAAATAGTTTTCCTTTATATTTTGGAAATTTAATCAAAACTACTTAAAAATTAACTTCTTTTGAAAGTTACTGTGGAGAATCATTGAGAATTTTGTTTTAACATAATTTGAAAACAATATTCACTTACATTAAAGCATTATAGTTAATTTAGAAAGATATTTTTTTGAAAAATCTCAGCATCTTTATTTACTTGAAATGTTTGTCTATTTTGTTGCTATTTGTTTAAAAACATGTCAGTATGTGCACATTGTTTGTGCTTATGTTTGTGTCATTGAGAATGTTCTTGTGTTTAAGTGAATACATAAAATATATAATTTTATTTAATATTAGAATATCATGATATACAGACTAGCATGAAACTCATAATTTAGTTTGTAGAAATACATTTAATGTATAAATACATATTCATCAGAGAATATTTTAAACTAAAGAAAGACTAATGATGTTTGTTCATTTGGAACTGAAATTTATATTTGTATATTGCATGTAATACAGGATGCCTACATACTTATGTATAATTATACCTGAATACCCTCAAATTTAGATTATTGACTTCTTTAAATTGTAAAACACTGTCACACACAAATATTACAATTATCCCGCCACACTTGTATTTATGCAGCCTGAATATGCAGTTATGGCATCTTTCTTTTTCTTGGGGTATGATTTTCCCCTGATACTGGAATTGTTCTTTGTTGAATCTTTGTGATGAAAAAGAAAAGCTGTTATATGAGTGTCAGTTTGCAATAAATGTGTGAGAAGACGTACAGTCAGGATAGACTGACCATCTTTTAGTGTGTCTTCTCTACCTGGGGTTCAGAGCTCTAGTTCCCTACCAGCGATATTTAAAGAGAAAAGAAATGAAAGCAAAGGTCATACAAAAATCACCTTTAACATTTTACAGTGAAAATGGGAAAATTTAGAAATATTTACCATAATTTTTTATACAATTTTAATTTCTTTTCTATATTAATTTTCAAAATATTATTATTATTACAACTAACTCATTTAAAATTGTCATTCTGTTCAACTCTTTACTTACATAAAAGATATTCAGCCCTTTAAAAATCTCTAAAACTGAAATTATTGTTTTCTCTACCATTTGTATTCTCCAAAGCTTCCTGCCACTCAGCTGAAGTAAAGCTTTAGGATGCATTTGGTAACAGTAAAGCTAAAGTATGCATTTGATAACAAATAGACTGTTTTGATCAGCCTGTTCTATTCTTACCTTGAACTTCAATTTACAAAGCAGTGTGCAAATAGATTTAATGACAACTTTTCAGAACACACCCCACGATGTTAGTGATGTTTTCAAGTAAAAAATTTAGTATACTATGATACAAAGATCCCTTTTTTGATAGCTAAAACTTTTATATGTAAACCTTTACTTATGTATTACACAAGCACTAAAGAATTTTAATGCATTGCAGTTCATTTTGCAATATTTGCACAAACATTCAGAGTAGTATTATGTTGCTTAGTTATTTCATTATATTATATTTCACATTTAGATTTTCATTTGAATTTTCCCGTTTTCAACATTTGGATATCATCTCATTAGCTATCATAAACCAGTAGTTTAAGGAGGGGTAATTCTGAAATGTAAACACCCCTTCTAGAATTTTACAGCATTGCCATGGCAGCGTTACTTTCCCCCAAACATTTCCCTGTTATGATTATAAGAAAAGATCAGATGCTGTGGCAATTTTGTTCATATGTGATCTTTCTTTCGAATTATTTTCAAAGTCAACCGTCCTTAGACCTTATTTTCATCTCCACAAAGCATTAAGTTTTGCTTCTTTGTAAAATATTTCTTCATAACATATCTTAGTTTAATTCACTTTTAGCAAAAGAAACACCCAAGCACAATCTGGAGACCTCTTTCCAATATAATTTAGCTGGACCTTTTCTTAGTAAGGTTTTTCTGGTTTTCATTTTCACTTCATATTCTCAAATAAAAGATCCTTTGTTGTCTACCATTTGATTGGACTTAATGAAAAACACTCCATTTTAACTTAACAGTATTTCCTTTTGAATTTATTATATTTAAGAACACTGTCAAAAATCAAACATTTAATCTCAGGTTTTTATATTTCAAAATATATTACTATCACATGGCTTGGTGAGGTGATATAAAACATATACTGAAAAGATTTCAAAAAGAAAAGCAAAAGTGAAAAAAAAAAAGAAAACCCCGTCTTCATTTTAATATGAAACTAAATACTATGGCTAATGTGGAGACTGGGTACAGCAGCTGACTGTAAAGTCGAACATGTGACAGGGTGCCAACAGCGGAATTGTGCAGTATTGACTAAATGAGGTTCACTGATTTGTATTGAGGCTAATATCTTCTTTAAACAATTCCGTGTAAATTGTGCGTATAAAGTCATTGGAAGCTATTTCTCAGGACAGCCTCGCTGGCTAGCTACCTGCTGGAGTGAGGAAGATAATCAATAGGAAGAAATAGAGCCGAGCATGAGCCTGGGAAGCTTCAGAGCAGTTAATGCTGATAAAAGTAGATGATGTCAATATTTGGGAATAGCACAACTCCAGGATAATAGACAAAAGAGAAGTGCATATGTTGTAGGGTGTTCAAACAGGGGCAAAATTAAAAGCCTAAGAGGCAGATGATGCCCAGGGCTGCAAAAGACATTATTTATTACAGGTATTGCTAAATTTCTCTTGAAATCCAAACAGAGGGAGACATTCTATGAAAAAGATACCTAACTTTTCTTAGAAGCTAAAATACCCATTTCCATTTCAATGGTCAGGAGGTTTCTGCTCCTGATTAGTCTTGGATAAAGTGTCCTCCAAACATTTGGCAGATATATATTTTTACATATGTAATACTACATGTCTCAGGAATAAATAGTATTTTTTGGATTCTCTAAGTTGCTCCCACGATATAGCAAATAAAATAACTTATAAAAGATAAAATGAAAATAGGCTGTCAATCAAAGGGTGATACCAAAGAAATAAATGAACCTAATAGCTTTTGCATACATTTCTGATTATAGCACTTTCTTTTTTAAAGGTAGTAGGCTTATTGGAAGTGAGGTAATGGTATATTTTTACTAATTTAATACTGAAAATCAGTTTTCCTCTTGCTGTCAGGTGATGAAATTTTGTTCTTCTGTGCTGATCTTTCTGCTGATGTATTATGACATAGTCTGTCAACATGAACAGATATGTGAAAGGAGATTGGGTGACTGAGACATACAACCTGCATAGAACTCTTCTTGAATTTTAAGCGTGTTATCATGTTTGGATACAACAAGTAAGATTGTGTTTGCTTTAAGATGCTGTATTTTTTATATAATTTAAGCCCAAGCAAAACAGGTGGACTGTGTGACAAGGCTTTCAACATCAGAGTGAGCTCAACCCAAAACACATATTTCAGAATACCTTTTAAAAATCCCTTTCACATAATAAGTTGATTCCTTTCAGAAAAACAAAAGACCATTTGCAAAATATAACTTTCTCGACAAAGAGGAGAAATCCGTTCATGCACATGTGATTATCAAACATAGCTATTTTCTCCTAAATTAGACAATTCCACAACTGTTCCATGCTTTTATTGTCACAGATGTTTTTATTGTTTGGTGTTAGATATATATCAAGTACATGATTCTGAAGTTAGGTGAAATAGCTAACCTTTGATAGTTTTCATTTAACATCAAAAAACTAGGCATGCTACTAGAAAAGTAAATGTATTTATCTGGGATCTAATATTTTAAACATTATTTTTACCCCAACATACAGAAATAAATAAATTTTACCCCTGTAATTCATTTTATGCTTTTATTTAAGGAATAACTATTTATTTTGAAAATAATTTTTATTTTTATTTTGCTAAATCATACATTGGAGTTAATGTTTCAATGAAAATTATTTTATACTCCAAATATATAATCTTTGTAAGCTTTCCCACAAATACAGTTTGCTTTAAAAAATTGCTAGCATGTTGTCATACATCCTCTCTTTTCATCTTAAATACAGAGAAATAAAAGACCTTTGGTCATTCTTGAATTCTAAAGAAGGCTTCGTTTCAAATAAAGTATGAATTTTGATTTAGACACACAGAAAAAAAATCTTTTAAGATCTATACTTCAACTAATTTGTTAATCTTGTGCCACTTTTAGCATTTGTCACACATATAGACCAGGAAATTGGCTCCATCTCATTCTAGCTCTGTATTGAATTAAAAACCTCCACTGCAAAGAAGAGCATGATGTGGGGAAAGAATAAATTTAGTTCTTTCTTTAGTAATGCACATATATTTCCATACATTTCACATCCTAAGGGAGACTATGAATGCATTCAATAAATATAAAACTATAAACTGTAATTCCAGAAAGGGAAAGGTTTAAACATTTTTTTCTGACTTTAATATACCATTTTAAGTTTGAAAACTGAAAATTAAATCATTTCATTTTTTTTATTTTACTTTTTTTTTTAGTAGACACCTTCAGTATTAGAAATAAATCTAAAATAATGGATCTTAGTTATCCCTTCCTGTTGGTTAATATTAGCAGTTTTAGATCAAAGCAAATAAAATATCAGCAGTGACAAACTGAGAAAAATGTTTTATACCAATTGAGTCTATGTTTGCGTTCAGTCCACCAAAGTCCACCCTAGCTAATTTTGTAGACATTGTATGCAAACCATTTATGTACAGACATTAAAAAGGAGTGTCCTTTCCTATTTCGTGTTGCTAGGCTGACCGAAAAAGGTAATTTTCCGTAGAGTATGATAATAATGGATAGACCTGAAGCACGATGGGTGCATTTCTAGGAAGACTTTGTTAAAAATGAAACATGCACCACAGGTGAGGGAGATTACTGACTCTGATATAGACTCGCCGAAGGTATAGTTCACTCTGTCAAGTATTTGAATCTGTGACTGTGGTCTGAGGAGACAGTGCAGTGTGGCAGATTTATGATGGTCTCACGGAAACAGAGCTAGCAAAGATTATGGCATACTTGTTTAGAAAAACGGTGAACTGAAGCTTCCTGATTTATACTGACATATATCTCGATGAAACCAAGGTTTGCAAATTGCCTTGAGAAGTCATCTTTTTTTAAGTGCTTAATAGGTTCCTAAATGTACATATCTATTTTAAAGCATCATCAAGAATGCTGATACAGTATTTGTAAGAATTTTCTCTTAGATCTTGAGGTTAAAAAATATTTTTATTTATCTATTTCTATTTCTTAAATACCTTCAAAGTTGATATCCAGTAAAAATCATGTCAGTTAAAGAAACACACTCCAGAATAGTTAAAAACTAAAAAGGCCAGTATTAGGAAGAATTCTGAAAAATTTCACAGTATGCCTGCATATTAGTTAAGAGATTCAAAATCTTTAAGTTTTTGTTTTTTCACATTTACATTTTTATTCAAGGATAAAGAAATAGCCTGAAAAGAGAGGGTTTGAATCTGTCCACTTAAAATCCATAACTCCCTGGCTCCTTCCTGTTTTAAGTGTTTAATCAACATGGTCTTCATTTGAAGAATGTGGCTGTTTCTCTATCATTTTGTGAGGCCAGTGAAGGTACTCCCTGACTAAATTCAGGACTGAAATTGTGAGTTTATATGCTCATCGATTTTTTTTTCGTATGGGAAGTCTTATCTGTGTGTGATTAGAACTGACAGAATGCATGACACAAACTTGTAATCATTCTGCTATGCATTTACAATTCCTGAGAATGTTATTCCTTCCTTGCCACCCCTTTTTATTTTTATAATAGTCCACAGTGTTACTATTTATATGTAGGAGAAACACAAATTCTTTTCTCAGATCCCATGATACCAATTTAGATGCTCCTACTTAATCTGAGAAATTAATATTTGGGAAAAAACAAAGGGTTATGCGATTAAATAACACAGCTTTGAAATCTTTGAAATCACAGCCCCTTTAAAATCCTCATTCTATTGGTGCCATTATCCTTGTATTTTACAGCTTTAGGAGTTTGGATGCTTAATGCTGGTATTGTGTGAAGTGGGTGTTCCTGGAAGTCACACTTATGAATTATTGTGTGCCCCAACTGCTTCCAGGCATAAAATTTCTCTAACAGACAGCAGCTGACAGACTGGGAGAATCTGGCTCCAAGTGTCAGATAACGTCTAACTGTAATGTAAGTTTTGAACATATCTTTTGGGTCTCCTTTCTTGAGGATTTAGTAAAAGTGAATGGAATATAGAGGAAGCCTAGCCTCTTTAGCACAGCTCAGCATCTCAGGATACCAATTTTTTTTACGGTAAAAAAAAAACCCCACATAACATGAGATGTACCCTCTTATCAAATTTTTTAAGTGTCCAGTATTCAACTATAGGCACAATATTTTACAGCCAATTTCTAGATTTTTTTAATCTGACATAACTGAAACTTTTTACCCAACTCCTCATGTCCATGTTCCCGAAGCTTCTGCAACCATTTTATTCTGTTCTTATTAATTGGACTATGTCGATCTCTCACCTAAGTGGAATCATGTGATATTTGTCTTTCTGTGACCACCTTACTTCACCTTGCATGATGCCCACAAAAGGCATCAGGATACCCTTTTGGGTTTAGACTTATTCTCTCTTTCTTTGGAGGATCACAGAGAACCGGCTCAGCTGGAATGTTCCACCTGAACTAGAACAGCACACTTGCTAGGAGACAGTGGTGGTTGAAGGCTCAGAACAGAAAGACTGAGGAATTCTTATAGCAAACATAGGTACGGTGAGACTCGTAGCCATCATTTTCGTCATTGCTGACAGTTGGGAAGCTAAGTGAATGTTAATTGAGTGTGCATTGTATGGTAAGGGCTTCACTTACATTGTCACTTTCATCCATTCAAGTCCTCACTGAGGTAGACATAGTTATTATCCCCACTTCATAGATGAAAGAAATTGAAGCAGAGGGGTGAAGTCACTTGGCCAAGTTGATAGAGCACAGGAGTACTAGAGATGAGATTCACTGTCCCCCTAGAACCCTGTTGTGCTGCTTCTCTAGAAGTCCCTTAGTAAAACCTGGTCTTTTTTTGTTTAAATCAAACTAAGTAAGAATATAGTCTGTATCAATGGAGGAGAAACAGCCCTTCCTTCTTTTCTTTCTTCTCGCTAAGAAATAAGGAAAAAGCATCCTTTGCCAAAGTCTGCTGGCTTTGTCTGACTATTTCGTTCTGAAGCAGGGTAAACACATCAGAGTTAGATATACATCCCAGGATATAGATAGCAGTCTGTTCAATGTGGCAGCTTTAATCTCTGAGGCTTCTCCAGTGATACGGTGTCCAAATCCCAGCCGTGCTCAGTGGTCTGAATTTACTGATGGGTTTGTAAAAGATGTACAAATTTAGTAAAATCCAAGTATTCCATGTAAAAGGATCTGGTTTGAATTACATGTTTCTGCGACATTATCAAGAGTTATGGATGGTGCTCTGCTTTCCACAACTGTATTCTCTGATTGTGGTTGCTGCATTTACATACTATTATATAAGATCAAGTATAAATCTATGGTTCAGCGGGAGAATTTATTAGTTTTTACTCCTTAGATAGACAGGATTTCATACTTAACTTTCTATGTTGTCATCAGTGATTGCTTTTATTAGTTCTGCTGCATTCGGTTTTGTTTAAAAAGACATTTGCTAAAAATTACTTGTTTTCTTTACTCATAAGAGTTGCAGGTGATGTGAAAATTGGTGATACCTATTACAGGTGTATACTCTGCTGAAACAATATGAATAGTTTACTTCCTTAAAAATTACAGTGTTTTATGTATAGAGAATGCTTTGCCAATAGTAGGTGCTCAGTAAGTATTAAACAAGAAAATGCATATTTGCTTTGATCAAAATTTGATTTAAAAGGACTGATCTCAACATTGGTTACTCAGTCAGATTTGTTAAAGATTATTTTGTTTTTCCCCCCTTAGGCTGCCATGAAGATGGGGATCTAAGCAAACATAGTGTTCTAGCACCTCTAATGATGGAAACAGACATGTCAGAGGTATACAATTATTCTTCAGCAAACAATAGAACAAAGTACATTAGAGTGGAAACATTGGAGTCAGTGAAAAGAGAGAACTCTAGTTCTAGTTCATATGGTGTTGTGATCTTAGACCAGTTATTAATCTCTTCAGACCAAGTTTGCCTTTTCTATAAAGTGGGTATTATAATAACAGGGAGGGATCCCTTAAGAAATGGCTTTTAAATATTCTGTGGAATAGCACAGAGTCTGCCCTTGTGTAAATACTCAGTAAACTTTATGTGTCGCTATTAATTTGTAGGATGTTTTGATGGCTTTAAGTACATATAGGTTTTCTATTTGAAAAGTTCTATTTTTAGTGTGTTGTACTAAGGAGTGCTCTTTCACTCCTATACTAAGGAGGAAAATCTTTAAAAACAGAGATGTAATTCAGAATATTATGATTCTGTAAACTTGTTGACTTCAAAACATGAAACTTGAATAATTTGGTTTTATATGTGGTAGAAATAACCTATGAACAATATTTTAAATTAACTAAATGTTTCTTTCATAGTTGGCATCAGGTTCAGATTTTTGAACTGGAATGTGGTTACAATGGTGAATGAGAGATTGTATATTTAAAAATCTCGTCACTCTATGGTATGTTTAATGACCAAAATTATGATGTAAGACCATTCAGTTAAATATTAATTCCATGAGACTAATTTAAGAGCAAAAAGTTAGAATGTGATGTATATTGTGGGCTACCAAGAATGTCATGTTTTTTCCAATGTTCTGAAGCTGTATATCTGTCACTATTGTGTATGTATACATGTATGTGGGTGCCTATGTGTTCATGGACTGAGAAAAACAAAATGTTTAAAAATCCTTGTTTTATTTCATCTTTCATTGCCTTGTTTGTAGGAAAAGAAATAGCGTTTTCTTCTCTCACCCTTAAGTGAAGAATCTATTTTCCTGAAGGGAAATTACATGCATGCATAAATGGGCAGACAAGGCTTATGTAACACAGTCATGTAAACTGTGAAGGTGTTATAAATAGCAAAATTTCTTCAGCAGAAGTAGTGATATTTATGATAAGTTTCCCACATTCCTTCATTTTTAAGTTTTCTGCTTTTTTTCAAAGTCTTCTAGGCAGTGCCATACATAATTTTTTTTTTTTGAGAAAAAGTGGTAAAGCTCTATCCTTTTATCACTGACAGGAATAACAAATATCCCATCTCTCCCTTGTCCTTTGACTTGGGTGACTTGTGCCCTCGTGTGTGACCAAAAGGCGCCCTTTCTGTTGACAGTTACAGACAAAGTGGAGATGCTTTGTCGGACTGTATGCACAGTCCAAATAAACCAGGATGTTCAGGACGATTTGGGCAGCAAAAGTGTAGCTTCATGAAGTGCAGTGTAGCCATCTTGCTGGACACTCAGACAAAACAGACCAAAGGACAGAGATGGAGCTATTCCTAAATGTTCAACCATATTTCATTCATAGAGGAAATGAATTAGATGACTTAGGATTTTTCTAACTGCTAGAAACAAAAACATTTCTTGTATTAGATTGCTGGAATTAAGTCAAATTTTCATTGTCTAGAAGCTGTATTTGGTAAATTTTCTCTTTCCAAGAAGATATTAGGTATTATTTTCCATTCTGTGCTGTGCTGTGCTTAGTCACTCAGTCGTGTCTGACTCTGCGACCCCATGGACCTGCCAGGCACCTCTGTCCATGGAGCTTCTCCAGTCAAGTATACTGGAGTGGATTGCCATGGCCTCCCCCAGGGGATCTTCGCAACCCAGGGATTGAACCCAGGTCTCTCGGAATGTAGGAGGATTTTTTACCGTCTGAGCCACCAAAGAAGTCCAAATTTTCCATTCTAATTTGGTATTAACGTTAAAAGCTTGTCTGAATGCCATCTGTTATCACAGGTATCATCAGATGGAAATCTCGTTCTTGAGCTTAACTCTTACGTTCTGTAAGCCAGGACAAGTGGGAACCAAATAGTAATACATCTATAAGGCTGACTTCCTCACCCCAAATGGTTGCTCTGTAAATGTAACCTCATGATAGAATGAAGGGAGTATATTTTCCAAATCTTTTGCAAATCATTTATTCTTAACCAAAAAGCACAAGATTAAGAGAATCTGCCTGCAATGCAGGAGATGCTAGAGATGTGGGTTCGATCCCTGGATCAGGAAGATCCCTTGGAGCAGGAAATGGCAACCCACTCCAGTATTCTTGCCTGGAGAATCCCATGGACAGAGGAGCCTGGTGGCCTACAGTCCATAAGGTCTCAAAGAGTCAGACATGACTGAGAGACTGACCATGTACACAAACCGAAGAGCCCAGGATTAAAGAATGCCTAAATGCCAACAAGAGAAAGGAAACAACTAATGGAAGAAAAAGAGATAAAGAATGTGAGCAAAGCTTTGTTACTCTATTTAGTCTTTTCATTAGCAATTTACTCAATCATATAACTAATGTATCTTGGGTGCTCACAATGTGTTTGAAGAAGAGGCACTATAGAACTAGAGATACAGAGCATAAACAAGACTGGAATTTCTACCTATTAAATAGGAGTGAGATGAACATTTACTTCTGGAACAATGTAATGTAGCAGGCAAAGTTTCTTAGCAGGGCTAAACTCAGCATTGCAAGTAGATAAATAGACATTTATTTCCATCCTATTGTAGAAATGTTATTAATTTTATGGCTAGATGTATTCTAACTCTTCATATTATTAAAGTTTTAGATGGATTCTGAACTTTTGCTGTTATAGACAGCATTATTGTTTTGAAACCTGAAGATTGCCTCAGTGTCCTATAATAAAGATATAAGGAAATAAGACGTGCCTTGGAGGTACATAGCATGGAAGTATTAGGGCTTACCTGCTAGCTCAGTTGGTAAAGAATCTGCCTGCAACGCAGGAGACCCTGGTTTGATTCCTGGGTTGGGAAGATCCCCTGGAGAAGAGATCGGCTACCCACTCCAGTATTCTTAGGCTTCCCTTGTGGCTCAGCTGGTAAAGAATCTGCCTGCAATACAGGAGACCTGGATTCGATACCTGGTTTGGAAAGATCCCCTGGAGAAGAGAAAGGCTACTCACTCCAGTATCCCAGGCTGGAGAATTTTCAGAGTAGGACTCGACTAAGTGACTTTCAGTTTGGGCTTCCCTGGTACCTCAGATGGTAAAGCATGTTCCTGCAATGAGGGAGAGCTAGGTTCAGTCCCTGGGTTGGGAAGATCCCCTGGAGAAGGAAATGGCAAACTCACTCCACTTACACTTTTTCATGGAAGTATTTGGACTTCCCTGGTGGCTCAGACGGTAAAGCGTCTGTCTACAATGCAGGAGAACTGGGTTCGATCCCTGGGTCAGGAAGATCCGCTGGAGAAGGAAATGACAATCCACTCCAGTGCTATTGCCTGGAAAATCCCATGGACAGAGGAGCCTGATAGGTTACAGTCCATGGGGTCGCAAAGAGTCGGACACGACTGAGCGACTTCACTTCACTATAATAGAGGATTATGCAATACTAAAATGATTCTTGCCAACAGTCTTTAATAATTCTAGAGTGAAAAAGCAAAGCAAAAACTGACTTACATGTACACATAGATATATTAAGAGCTCAACTTTGTATCTGTATGAAACCATCAAGGAAATTTTATGAAAAAGTTTTTATGGTTAATTTTTTATGTGGGGTTATAGGTAATTACTAATGCTTTTTGTTTTTATTCTTTGCTTTTTTAAAGTTTTTCTCTAAAAACTATGTATTTTTTTAGAATCGGAGAACACCCGTATGCTTAAAGTTTCAAGTGATCTGATTTTCAATCAAAAGTAAAATAAAGTTTTGAAAGATATATCTGTTTTTTTCTGGTTGATTTTTATCAGCTTAAAAAGGCACCAAGAATATGAATAATACTAACATTAAGCCAAATAAACTTTTAAAAAATCCCCTGCTTTAATAAGTAAAAATATCTCACCACTATTTTAGTTTGAATTTCTTTGGTTAGAATATATCGTGATTATTTTTCTTTAATTTTTAATTTCTAAAAGGTATTTGCTTTTGTCTGAATTACATACAATATCCTTTGTCTATATTTCTTATTTTTTCCCTTTATAAGAATGTTTTATATTATATTAACACTTGCTATAAATATTCCCTGTTCTCTGCATTTAAAAAAAATTTAAATTGTTACTCTTCAGCAGTTTTAAATGGTCAAATTTGTTAATATAGTCCATTGTGACTTTATTTATAATATCACATTAAAAAATTTTGGCCCTCCAGAGTTTTATAAATATTAAATTATGTTTGGTAGTTTTGTAATTGCCTGACTAATTTCCTGTAGTTTTTAACTGAACATTTTAAGTTAGCATTTATAGAATATTGTTTGTTGTATTGGCCTACATTTTTTTCCTGAATGGTAATAAATGATCCCAACACCCTTATTTACATATTTACTGACACTTCCTATAATTACATATGTATATATTTATATTCACACAATATAAATATATATAATATGTATATGAACATGTATGTTAATATTACTTAATTTTTTTAGATTGTCTATTGTATAGAAGTTTGTACATCTATCTCAAATGGAATTGTATTTTAATTAGCCTTGATTTAATCTTTTTAACATTTAAAAAAATATTTCAAACCTTGCTTTAATCTTGATGAATTCTAATAGTTTATATGTTTGTATATACTTACTCCCTTTTTCATATATTTTAAAATATTCTTGCCTTTTTTCTAGATTAATCTTGCTATCAATTTCTGTCACGTTCTAAGAAAAAGATCTATTTGAGGTTATTTAGGATTGAGAATTCTATTAAACATACAAATTAATTTAGAAAATTAAATAAATAATTATGAACAATAGTTTATCTGAACTCAGTTGAATTTTCTGACTCCTGACATGAGAGACTAATAATTCCTACAGAAGCGTGAATGGAAGCACAATCTTCAAACTTCTGTTCAGTTCAGTTCAGTCGCTCAGTCATGTCCGACTCTTTGCGACCCCATGAATCGCAGCACGCCAGGCCTCCCTGTCCATCACCAACTCCCGGAGTTCACTCAGACTCGCTTCCATCAAATCCGTGATGCCATCCAGCCATCTCATCCTCTGTCGTCCCCTTCTCCTCCTGCCCCTTATCTTTGCCTTTTTCCTTAAAAGTTTCTGGGAAGCAATTGTCCTCTACAAACGAACAAAATTTATCTTCTTTGTGTTGTTAATGGTTACCTATGAATGTTCCACAACTCATGGGAGTACTTCCTGAAAACATTAAAATACTTAACCAATTAAAGATTACTTAGATTAACAAACATCTTGAGGAGAAAGCATTAAACATAAAAGTCCTCATCTCATGAACAATTATGACATAGATTTTCTAACACCTGAAGTTTCAAAATAAGGGTTTTTATAAAAAAGGAACAGTAATGCTGGATCGCAGGTCAATTGTGGAAAAAACAAGCCTAATTTGAATCATAAGTTTAGAAGTTTGACTATCAGAGGAAACCAGAGTGCCTGTAGAGAGAGGTCTGGGAAGGGTTGTTAGCACATATCATTTTTCTGTTGCAATTTTGTAGGAACACAAGTGTTTGTAGGATAGGTGCTTATATTTGAGCCATGATATTAGTTCATGCCTGATTTCCAGGGTTTTTTTAAATTCCAGTTAAGATTTCTGCTATTCGCTGGCCTATATCTTAGATCCAACCCACCTTTTGAGACCATCTTATCAGATCCATATTAGCATCTTTCCCCTTATCTTTCATTATGCCATCCATATACTTTGCACCAAGTTCTATATATTATATGAAGAAAGTGAAAGTGTTAGTCACTCAGTCATGTCCGACTCTTTTGACCCCATGGAGTGTAGCCCACCAGGCTCCTCTGTCCATGGACTTCTCCAGGCAAGAATACTGGAGTGGGTTGCCATTCCCTTCTCCAGGGGTCTTCCCGACTCAGAGATGGAATCCAGGTCTCCTGCCTTGCAGACAGATTCTTCATCACCTGAGTCATTTTAATTACTCCCCCAAACAAATCTAAAGAGTACGTATTATTCTGGATTGTCACCTAATTTTTACTAGCACTATTTTTTCCCCCATATCCCTAAGAACTTGCAGTTTTGTTGTGCATAGACCACTTCCTAGATGATCCCTACAGCGCCATGAAACTCTAGAATCTGCATTCTCTTATTTGAATTCCACCTGCTGGCATTGCCAACAGACAGATTCACTGAACTGTGACTGAACTGGCTGTTCTCTCCATGGTCAACACCTAGATCTCAGTTAGTTGTCTCTTAACCACCACCAACACTCCCCCCCCCACCCCATCTGTTAATAGTCTGCCATCTTATCTTGTGTTGTCTGTCTATCCATTTGCCATCCTTTTTTATTTAATGTGTTGTCAAGGAGAGGCAGAAGAATTCTAATTTTAATGCTTTCAAAGACCCATAAGGAGGCAGTCCTTAGATTCAGGGTTGATAGTAATAGTGAAAAATTTGACCCTTTACTAATGCTCAGTAGTTATTCTTGGCCAAAATGACTATTAGTCAGACATACACAGGTTGTTTCTATATGCCTATGAACTTAGCTGGATACAGTTTCAATACATCACAATGGGCTGAAGGCCTTCAATGGATAACCCCTGGTGGATGTTATCAAGGGCACACCATTAAGGAGGGAGAAGAAAACTGAACAGCAGGGGAAAGAATACCAGACTTTGAGTAAAAGACTATGATTTAATTTTTGGCTATCTTATGTATTAGTTGAGTGCATGGGAAGTTTATTAAACATTCTGAGTCTTTGTTTCTTTATGTATAAAATATAGCTTATGTTATCAACATAAGGTTCAACAAAACGGTACATAGAAAAAACTGAATTCTGGTACACAGTTGGAGATTTGATCTATCAGAAAATAAGATAGCACATTCAATGAGACAGTTGATGAGACTGACTGAAGAATTTATTTACAAATGAACAGGACAAACAGAAACTGAGAAGCAGGGAGCTGTTACTTAGCCAAAAAAGAGCAAGGGGAGCCAGGAGTTACTGGAATGTGGAAAAGGAGTTCTACCCACAGAAGAAGGCTAGCTGTAAAGGATGTCTGGCTTGAGTAAATAAGCAGCAACTTCATGCTTATAGTAACACTGATTAAATTAAGTGGTCTTTTTACCTTTAACAAATGTAGCTCTTTTGATGCAAACTAACTCTGGTGTCAAATTTAGAGATTAACTCAGTAAATCTTTCTAGAGAGGTATCAGGAAAAATGATTAGCACAAAGTACAACTACCAGAAAAAAATGGGAGGTAGGCAGTGGGAGAACAGAAATATACTTTGAACCAAGGAAAGGACCTGAGAGACAGTTTCTGTCCATCTGATTAACAAAAGGTAACCTGCATAATTTTTTACTGAGATATTTATTGTTGATGGAATTTCTTTTTTAATCTTTTATTTTTTAAATTTTAAAATCTTTAATTCTTACATGCGTTCCCAAACATGAACCCCCCTCCCACCTCCCTCCCCATAACATCTCTCCGGGTCATCCCCATGCACCAGCCCCAAGCATGCTGTATCCTGCGTCAGACGGGAGAATGGCATTCTAACATGTATACTATCATGTACGAATTGATGGAATTTTTGAAAGTGGAAGTGTTAGTTGCTCAGTTGTGTCCAACTCGTTGCGACCCCGTAGACTGCAACTCTACAGGCTTCTCTGTCCATGGAATTCTCCAGGCAAGAATACTGGAGTGGATAGCCATTTCCTTCTCCAGGGGATCTTCCCGACCCGGGGATGGAAACTGGATCTCCTGCATTGCAGGCAGATACTTTATCATCTGAGCCATCAAATTATGGGGCATTTTGGCTTATCCTCAAGTCTCATCCTCACCATGTGGGTTTAAATGTTTCAATTGGATTGAGTCAACTGAAGCTCATATGAGTATTTCCTAATAGGAGATCCACATGGATGTGTTGTAAGTTGTATAAAGTTCTGTGCAGATTTCAACATTGTTGTATACACACGAAGAAAAATTAAAAAACAAAAACATACAATCCAATGGTACGACTCCTACAGTTAGTTTGGAATACTTACCCTACCTAAGAGTAAATAGGATCATACTGGACTGATTTTACTGATTGCTTTAACCCGGAGGAACTGATCAATATCAGAAGAGGCCCTGTTTTTCTTGCCTTCAGACTTTTTCCTATTTTACTCATTTAAATTAACCCCAGTGTTGTGCTGTCAGTTGGGTGTGGGTGGAGTGAGGATGGTTTATTTGTTCTGAGAAACAAAATAAGTGGTCACTGATGCTACTCGACAGCACCTCTGTGTGGATGGTGGGGATAATGATCTGACATATGAATGTGAACAAGTGTTTCCTTAATGGTCCATCCAGGTGGTACTCTCTGAATGTTTCCAGATTTTGTTTTTTTGATCACCTAAACCATGTAAAATGAAATGTCATAAGAGAGGAATTGGACAGCAGTCAGTTGTTAATATGCTGGCTCCACAGTTTCAATATTTAGCCATACTTGAAAAGAGGAAAAAGGAGAATAGAGAAACTAAGAGATTTCTTATAAGCTAATGAGAGTAACAGGGCTTCCCTGGTGGCTCAGCGGTCATGAATCCGCCTGCTAGTGCAGGAGATGAGGGTTCAGTCTCTGGGTCAGGAAGATCCCCTGGAGAAGGAAATGGCAACCCACTCCAATATCTTTGCCTGCAAGATGGCAAGGACAGGGGAGCATGGCGGGCTGTGGTCCATGGGGGTCACAAAAGAGTTGGATATGATTTATCGGCTAAACAACAGTTGAAAGTAATAAGAACTGAATCTTGGACAAGGAGCTGAATAGGTAGTAGCAACTGAGTGACAATTGTCCCACCAACCAAAATGGGACAATTGCAATGAAAGGAAGAGAAAGAGAGCACAAAAGAAACCTTAGTATAATAAGTACATTAACCTTAAAGGTGGTGGTGGAAATGCATGGGTTCTAAATATAATCTAAATAATGGATCAACATTTGAAAGGTTTTTTTTGAGATTGAAGATTTGTATTTAATTTCTACTCTGTATGTGTTTGTTGTAATGACAGTATTTACATTCTACCTAAAAAAATAAGCCAAATGTAGATACTGTTTTGTCTTATGCTCTTTGACTTTATTCACAGTGAAAAATGATAACATGATTTTTATATGACTCATATGCAAAATGAAATACTTTCATCTATGAGGTTGGCTGATGGGAAATAAAATCAGATATTTCACTTCTAACTCCATCAAGCAAAAGAAAAATCAGTTGTGATTCCAAGAAGAGATGAACTCTTGGTAAGGAAATATTTGTTTTACAATTTTCAGAAAGAATTATCAAATAACATACTGTAAACAAGTCGAATGCCTAAGCATATTCTTTGTTTTAAATGAAACCATAAATGGTACATGAGGGAACACAGTAACATTTGAGGAAGAGGCAATTGCATGAATATTTAAATTTCTTCCTGTGTTCATAAAAAATAAAATTCAGATGTCATGGAAAAACACCTCTCATCTTTTGAGCTTTACATTAGTAAGCTGTCAACTCCTTGAAGAAAAGAAAGATAGTTTAGCTTATGCTATCATGTGTTTTTTCGAACTTACTTGATCATGTTGGTTTTAAATTCATATATAGATGGAGCCTTGGATCCTTTGTTGTTTATTTTAATTTCTAGATTTAAATTCTGTAATCTAAAAGTATGTGACAACTTATAATGGTCTTTTTAAAGTAAATTTCAATTTTCCTGGTACAAGCATATTTTTTGACAAGATGGCATTGAATCTGTATAAGTTTAATTGCCACAATTGTTTGGTCAAATATTTGATTTGGGGATTCGTCAGTGAGATAAAGAAGTCAGCCACAAGAACTTTATATGAAAACTGATTTCGTAGAAAGATGCTTCTTCCATTTGCTTCTTCTAGTCAACGGAAGGGTGAAATCTTGTCTTTCAAGCATTGGGAGGCAAGATGAAAATATCAGTGCTGCTCTCTGAAATGTTAAATGGTTGCATGTTAGATATTGTAGATATAGCCTCTTTATATGTCCTTACAGAAAGGTTTACTTTGGATGGCAAATCTGAAAATTCAACATCATTGCGTATAAGGTTAAAAAAGGTAAACCACACAGTGAGATTTAGAATTTCTGCATTTAATGCTTTGGATGGATAATTGAAATCATTAACATAGAAGTTCCTTACATTTTCTTTGGGCTCAGAGGTTTTTGTAAACTGGTTTTCACGAAAGAGGTAAGACCTGAAGAAGGAAAAATACATTATATTGTTTAGCATGCATGTTTGACACTCAAGTATATTGATAGGTTCTGCCTTTTATAAGATGAATACTATGACAAATGACAGAGAAGAGATTGTGCGTCACTATCTCTGTTCTATCTATGTACTGCCAGTGGGCAAAGATTTCTCATTTCATACATCATTTACAACTTCCTACAGTAATTTTACACAGCTCATATCCTTGGTACAAGGCATAGCAATTATCTATACATATATATGCATGCAGGCATACTGAATATGAAAACCATGTGGTTCTAAAAAGAGTTCCAAAGTTCACACACTCCAACAAAGAAAAGTTGCTAAGAGCCTGTAAGTTGTTCAATTAAAAACCTTTTCTATTTTAACTTATGCCCCAGTGTTTACCTCTGAAACAGATTGGCTCAGGAGGTCTTCTTTTAAAGTACTGTTTGTAAGAATGAAATATTTTCAGTTTTCCTAATTGCTTTTGTATTCCAAAAGTTAAAAAATCATATTTTTTTCTATCTACTTTTGGTCTTTTGCCTCTAAGTAGAATGAGAAAAACAAAATATTGTGTTTTGAAATAGGTTAAAAAATCCCCTAAAATGTACAGGTTTACAGTATTAAATGTGAGTAAAGATAAAAGTTTGACAGTGTTTGGTTATTTTGGACTTTCTAAAATTATTTTAAGTTGTCATAGTTCTACTATTTCATCTAATACAGAACATGTAACTTTTAGAGATATTATGAATTGCTAAGTTGATACATAATTTATCATATTCAGTAATTCTGAGTATCTTTCATACATTATCAATAATCTGTAATCAGTTTGTATTTTTCAGTTTCTAATTTTTTTTCTTTTCAAATTTCATTGTGCTTCATATTCTGGCTTTCATTGTATGTGTTTAGAATAAAGAATGATAATTAGATAGCTCCTTTCAAAAGCACAGAAAGCAATGATTCAGATTCAGCAAACACAGTGAATCCCACTATTTATCAATGAATAAAAAAGTCTATCGCTTTTCAAAAATTATTCATTTTATTGACACAATATTCCTATTGCTCCACAACCATGATTTCTTAAGACACTTTTTTCTTTTGGGAAATTGTTGCTTAAGATTCTCTTGTATTAACATTTCTTGGTACTCAGAATGTATCTGAAAGCGTAAATCTATATGTAGAAGTTAAGGTTTCTATATTTAGGTCCTTGTACTCTAAGAGAAGACAGGAACACATAACTGGCATATTCTACTTCTGTAACTGTTTTAGTTACTAATTGTGATAAGTATATAAGAAATTAGAGGTCCTTGCTCATGGCAACCCACTACAGTACACTTGCCTAAAAAGTCCAATGGACAGAGGAGCCTGGCAGGCTACAGTCCATGGGATTGCAACGAGTCAGACATGACTTAGTGACTGAGTGTGTACACATACACACATATACACACACACAAACACACACATGTTCTCATTCATTAGTTTTAGGAGAAGAAATTTCCAGTGCTGTTCTGTCACTCATCACTTTTGGTCTCTCTCTGAACTTCAATGCAATACATGCATTCAAGCATGATTTAGAGTTTTTAAAAAGGAAAACATAGTCAAAAGCAGTTCTTTTAATGAACTTAAACACAGAAATGATTGTTAAAAAGCCAACAGATGAAATCTTTACAGCATTGATCCTGAAGTAACAAGAGGAATTATAATAGCATCATCAGTTCAGTTCAGTTCAGTTCAGTCGCTCAGTCGTGTCCAACTCCTTGCGACCCTATGAATCGCAGCACGCCAGGCCTCCCTGTCCATCACCATATCCCAGAGTTCACTCAGACTCACGTCCATCGAGTCAGTGATGCCATCCAGCCATCTCATCCTCAGTCGTCCCCTTCTCCTCCTGCCCCCAATCCCTCCCAGCATCAGAGTCTTTTCCAATGAGTCAACTCTTCGCATGAGATGGCCAAAGTACTGGAGCTTCAGCTTTAGCATCATTCCTTCCAAAGAAATCCCGGGGTTGATCTCCTTCAGAATGGACTGGTTGGATCTCCTTGCAGTCCAAATACCACATATGTAGAGAACTAACATTAGGGAAGGAGGGGGTAGGACTAACTGAGAAAGTAGTCCTACAAAATGATGCAAACTGGGTGATTTTAAATTTACTTAATATAGGTGAGATTCTTTTTTATTTTTATTAGCCATGTTATATGTCTGAAAGCAAAATAACCTGAAAAATTTAAGTGTACAAAACAAAGGCTTTTTAAGTTCAGGATTGTTTTAATGGCCACTGTAGTTAACTTCATTTGCTATAATCCTAGTAACATTATGGTCAAATAGTAACTGCGGAAATGGTGCCATTTTATCTTAGTTTTACAGATAGTCACATTAAATGGCTGATTCTTGTTGATGTTTGACAGAAAGCAACAAAATTCTGTAAAGCAATTATCCTTCATATAAAAAATAAATAGTTTAAAAAATAAGCTAGCATTTTTATAAACACTCAAATCTACATATGTGTTTTTCATAGCTGGTTGGTGTTTGAAAACTTATTAATAGGCATTATAAAATGCCTGAATTACTAAGATAAAGTACATGCATTCAAGCATGATTTAGAGTTTTTAAAAAGGAAGACATAGTCAAAAACAGTTCTTTTAATGAACTTAAACACAGAAATGATTGTTAAAAAGCCAACAGATGAAATCTTAACAGCATTGATCCTGAAGTAACAAGAGGAACTATAATAGCATCATACATATCACATATGTGGAGAACTAACATCAGGGAAGGAGGGGGTAGGATTAACTGAGAAAGTAGCGTTGACATATATACACTATCATGTGTAAAATAGATAACTAGTGGGAAGTTGCTAAATAACACAGGGAGGCCAGCCTGGTGCTCTGTGATGACCTAGAGGGGTGAGATGTGAGAAGGGAGGGAGGGGATATATATAATTGTGACTGATTCATATTATTGTACTGTAGAAGCCACCACAACATTTTAAAGCAATTATCCACAAATTAAATAAGAAAAAAATTAAAATCACATGCAAAAAGAAAATATCTAGAGAAGTAACTTCTTTTCTAATCTTGAGATTCGAACCAAAGCTATTTTTAGCTGCAACACTATCTCTACATACACACGAATAAAAGAATAAGTGGAATTGTCAGGCAATAACCTTTTTTTTAAAGTTGCAATCATATTAATACATAATCATGTGTCACTTCTTCCTTGTTGATGTTATATAAAGATATTTTATTCTTTCATTTAACAGATATATTGGAGTCCTCCTATTACATAAAAAATAACTAAACCTTACTTAAACTTCTAAATTTAGTGTCAGGGACTTGTCATTATAAGGGTGACTATGTATGTTAATTTTTATTGTTGTGTAAGAAATTGCCTTAAAGTAGTGGCCTAAAACAATAGATATTTGTTACCTGAAAATTTCTGTGAATCAGGAGTCTAAACACAGATTAGCTGTGTTCTCTAAAAACAAGGCTTTCAAGATGGAGTTCTCATCTAAATATCAACCAGGGAAGGATCCATTTGCAAATTCACTTAGTTTTGGTCACTGCCATAACTCATTTCCTGTGGTCGTAGGACTGAGGGCCTCATTTTCCTGCTGGCTGTCAGTTGGATGTCCTTGCAGGTTATTGGTTGCAAGCTTCTCTCAATTCCTAGAAGCCACTCTCAATTTCTTACCACATGAGCCTTCTACCTTGACTGCTTGTTTCATCAAAGCCAGAAAGACCAGGAGGGACTCCTGCAAAATGGGAGCTGTGATCTTACAAGCATAATCACATACATGTGATTATGCATATTTCTTCACCTTTGTTATATTCTATAGATTAATAGCAAGTCACACATCTTATCCATACTTAAGGAAAAGGAGTACCACAAGGCCATGGACATCAAGAGGTAGAGGTAATAGGGCGCTTCCCAGGTAGTACCAGTGGTAAAGAACATGCCTGCCAGTGTAAGAGACACAGGTTCAGTCCTTGGGTCAGGAAGATTTCATGGAAGAGGGCATGGCAGCCCACTCCAATACCAGATGCTTTGAGTCTGTCTGCCATACATAGCTTTACTATGTAAAGCTAACAATCTAGGTATGAGCAATTAATTTGCAGATAAATACATGAACAAAAATAAAAACAGTATGGTGTAGTTCATATATTGTGTTCATGGTCAGTTGTGTCCAACTCTTTGCAGGCCCATGAACGATAGCCCACCAGACTCTTCTGTCTATGGAATTTTCCAGGCAAGAATACTGGAACAGGTTGCCATTGCCTACTCCAGGGGATCTTCCCGACCCAGGGATTGAACCTCTTGCACTTCCTTCATTGACAGGTGGATTCTTTCCCACTAGTGCCACCTGGAAAGCCCATTTCAAATATTCTTGCCTGTAAATTAGGAAATTTGGCCTTGTAAGGCATTCAGTAACCTGTTATACCTCTCTGGATCCATAAGGGATTGACTTCACACATAAAAATGGAGGGGCTTGGACTGGAATGATTGATAAAATCCTTTTCAGTTCTAAACTTCTACAAGGTCTAGAATATTTGGCATACACAGCATTGTTCAATGAACTAGATATTTATTTAGACACTTTAGTTTTCTTAATGGCTTATATCAAAAAGGCCTGGTCTGTTGAGATTTCAACTTAATTTTAATGCATTTTTGAATGTCTACTCTAAACAGGTCATGCAAAGTAGTAAAATTAATGGTTAAGAAGGTAAGTTTAAGATTTAGATGCTTGAGTTCAAATTCTCAGTTCTTCCTCTCATCCACTGAGTGATATTGGGCAAAATATTAAATCTCTCCTCATTGATAACATGAAATGATAATACTACCTAGCTTATAAGATTGTTGCCTCACAAATATTAATTATTATACATCATAAATATTAGCTATTATAGATTTTATTATAATTACAATATGATGTGCCATTCATATTAGGCAAGGAAAATAAATACCAGATGAATAATAAAGTTTGTCTGCCTTGAAGGAATGCACAGAAATGGTGCTTTATTAAATTATTTTCTCTTCTAGGTAGAATTTTGCTGTTATTTAGTTGCTAAGTCCTGTCCAACTCTTTGCAACCCCATGGACTGTAGCCTGCCAAGCTCCTCTGTCCATGAGTTTCTCAGTCTGGAGGAAATTGGAGTGGGTTGCTATTTCCTTCTCCAAGGGGATCTTCCTGACCCAGGGATCGAACCCATGTCTCCTGCATTGGCAGGTGGATTCTTTACCACTGAGCCACCAGGAAGCCCTGGTAGAATATGTCATGGTAAAAATATTTTATTTCCCTTGAGATTTATCAGAAAATAGTTAAAATTCTTATTTAATATGATAAGTATGGTTATATTAATAATTGAGTAATATTTGTTGGATTTTATCCAACCTTCTCAGAAAGAATTAACTAGGGCAAGATTTGTTTTAGTATAAAAATACTGTCTGCCTTATGAAATGTTCATTTTGATTCCATATATTCTGTTCTTTTGTGAGCAGGTTTCTAGGTACAGCACTTCATGGTTATTAATAAATGGGCCATACATAAATTATGCATTAAGAAAAAGTGAAAGGGAAAAGCACTGAGCATCCCTTTTGCTAGTTAGGGGAAACAGTTTTACTATCTGACATTGAAGACAAGACAGTCAGTGTAATTTATTAGAATTACAAGCAGCCAGATTCATACTCCACGTCATCTTTCAAACTCTTTTGTTCTCTACACAGAAAAATCACATGGAATGAGAAATAACCATGAAGGGATAGCTATTTTGATCTGCAAGAGAATCCTTAACTACACACATTTTCTGAAAGTATTTTTACCACCTGGTCTTGGGTTTTCAGTCTTTGAACTTCTCCTATGACATAGGGACAAACTCAAAAGACCAAAAACTGCAATTCAGATACTTAAAAACTCCAGTGAAAGTGAACATCTTTGCTATCTCATGAACACATTATCTGAATGGAATGAAGCAAGGCAAATATTGATGTGTTTTATGGATATGTGGATGCCTTTTGAGGGAATTGACTAATGAGGGATGGTTAAAAGGCAGATCTACTGATAAATCGCTCTTTACTTTTTTTTTCTTTTGGCCATATAGCAAAGCCCCTGAGATCCTAGTTCCCCAAGCAGGAACTGGACTGGACCAAGGACTGAACTCACGCCCTCTGCAGTGGAAGTGCATAGTCCTAATCACTGGACCGCCAGGGAATTCCCTTTGTTTTAACTATAAGGAGAGAAAAGGAGATAGATATCAAAGGAGTTGAGAAGCGAAATCCTAGCGAATAGCTGCATTCTCAGTTGGTAAAAATCATACCAAGTCTTTTTGCATATGATCCACAATCTGAAATTGTCTTTTTTTCTTTGTTTATTTCCTTCTTTGTTTTATCTCCCTATTTAGAATATTGGATCCATGATGGCTAGGATCTTGTATGTTCTTTTCATCACTTGAATCCATTTCCTACAATTGTGTAAAACCATGGTAGGTACTCAATAAAAACTTGCTCAATGAATGCATGAGGAATCGATATTTGGATTCTAGTTTTCCGTGCAACAAAGTAGTTGAGAGGTCTTACGATGATCATTTACCTCTTGCAGGATCAATTTCTTTACCTTTAAAATGATGAAGTAGACTGGATGGCTAATGTTCCTTGTGGCACTAATGGTCACTGATGGCATGCATGTTTCAAGGGTTTGTATAAAACCAAGTAATATTTTTACAGGAAACTTCACTTATGTAACAGATTGCATTTGACAGATCTTTTTTTATTTTATTCTGAAACTTTAATCCAAGATGAAATTATTTATGTGTTAGTTATCTGTGCTTTCATTAATGTCTGCTTTTTATTCCTGATTAAGCAAGATTATTTTGGTCTGATAAATTGATTTTTTTGTCATTTAGATACCCAAATTGGGTTTAAAAAAAAAAAGATGCTTACAGTGAGGGTTCTCTTAAAAACTTTTTAAAGTTAATCTTTTAAATGGTGAATTTCTAGAAAACTCTAAATACAGATAGATCTATTTGAGGAGGAAAGAGAGAGTTGAGAGATATCTAGTTGTTTCCAGATTTCATAGTTCTATGAACATCTTGAATAAGTGGACATTAAGAAATCTTCATTTGTCTCTTTTATTTTGTATGGTAAATATAAATTTAATATTATACTAAAGTCTTTTGAGTGGGTTTGCTAGCTGATCATAACTTCACTACATTGTTAGGAGATTGAATCCATAATTGTGGAAAGATATTGCTTGTAAAGAACATCTAGGTTCCTTTTGCTTTTCATGAGGATGCTTTTTAATTGTCCATGTGTTTCTTTTTCATCAGTACCTAAGTGTGTTAAATAATTTAATAAGAATAATATGTAAAATTCCAAATACATTTCATTTCAAATATAAACTTATATATAGTAATACAAAGATACTTAATTTCACATTTATTAAACTGAAATTACTTTAAAAATTTTGATTTTGCTATTGTAATGTGAAAATGTAAAATGAATGTGAAAAATGAATAAGTGCTAGGAGATAAATAATCCTACAGTATTCACATTCAAAGAATACTATTATATTCCTTTCTGAAAGCTATATTCTTTATTTAGATAAATTTACTTGCTAATTGAAACTCAAATGCTATTGAAGCATTGTTTGCAGATTTCTAACTTCTGGCTTAATGCAGAGAAATGTGGTCTTATAAAACTTGGAAAACATTTATGTTAATCATTTTTATTGACATGTCTTCCCTCTAGACCATTAGAAAGTAGTCAAAACTGAAGTTCCGAAGAGGAAAAATGAAACTAGTAAACTCTACTGACGTCTCACTTCCTAAGAATTTCAGCATACAATTTGCCCATACAAGTTCCATTAAAGTTAATGGGAGTCGTGTGACTAATTCTCTCTGTAGGGTACTAAAAATGTACCCTGCAGTATTAAAAAGTCTGAACCTAATTTTTACTTTCTCTTAACCTTGATCATGTTACACTAAAGACAGATATTTTCATTATCACACAGATATATTGTAATCTTTGTATAAAGATTTGAAAATAATCTGTTTGGGGGAGAGGCTGAATTTATGTGGGTCAGAGCCGAATTTTAATTAGTATTGCAAATATGAGTACTGGTTTCATTATAATGATAAAACAAGCATAAGTATGTGTAATTTACCCTCTAGCAATACAAATGAGAACTTAAACCTCAATGAATTCAATAAATGAAACATTTTCAGAACACTTACTTAAAATCAGGTCTACTTTTTAATCAGTCATGTTTTAAGTGAATGCTTATTAATAGAGCATTAATAAAACATGCCTATGGAATGAGATTTCAAGAAAGCGGTGAAATGAATAAAAGACAAAGAAAGTGAAAAGAGCTAATGGATAATTTTTAACTTTCAAAAAACAACTTAGTTTTAGTTACATATTTATTTCAAATTAAACAGTAGATTTTAAATCTTTTTTTACAGATATATATAAAGAAAAAACACTACAGATAATATTGCCTGTGAATTCATGACCCTTTTACACTGCCCAAGTTCCCTCTGCTTTTGACATTCAAACTAAAATATTAATCTCATTTTTTTCCTTTAAATAATTTCTGCCTGACTTCTATCACTACCTAGGGGGATGAAGCTATAAGGTTTTATTTTTAAAGAATGCAAAAAGGAAAGGAAAACTCTGTGTGTGAATAAATACCTCACCATCCATTTTTTCACTGAAACCAGCAGCTATGCTGCAAAAAAGAGACATATACAAAATATTTCCTAAGCACAAAGGACACTAGGAAATGGCAGGTAAAATTACAGAACAATAAATATAGGAGAACACTCTCAAAGGGTCCAGAATTTGGTTTGGATAACCTTTGAGAAGTCAGAATTCTTACCCAACACTGACATAAATTTCAATTAGCGTGGATCATTTCATGTTATATATTTATTTCCTTTTCTGGATTTTTATTTCAATATTCTCTATATCTAAATTCCAGTAGAATCCCATGAGTGTGGGTGGGTATGAGGGGAATAGTCACTATTCAAGTCAATTTACAGTTTCCAGTTTATTGAACTTGATGTCAGATATTTAGCTATTGAATTTGGTCAGATTTCTAGAGCACCTCCGGCTCAAGATCCCATTACTCAGAATTCCCTTTGAAGCTTGAAGCCTTTTCACTTTTTGCTGCAACTTGCTTTCTTGATCTGTAGGCTTACCACTGAAAAGCTGTAAGCATCCAAATCATGAGGAGCTCTTTGGACTGACTGGGTTCTGGTTTTCCAGGCTGATGTGTGGCATTGACCCCAAAGTGGCAAGAGGAAGAAGACTCTGCTTAACCTTCATTGCTCAGTTGCTCAGTTGTGTCTGACTCTGTTGGGGCCATGGACTGTAGCCTGCCCGGCTCCTCAATTCTCCAGGCAAGAACACTGGAGTGGGTTACCATTTCCCATTCCATTAACCTTCATGCTTACAAGTTTATTCTTTGAAAGACAGTAAAAAACTTTAATGCAGCTCCTTGGGAGTGTGCCAGGTGGCGCTAGTGGTAAAGAACCCACCTGCAATGCAGGAGACATAAGAGATGTGGGTTCAGTCTCTGGGTCGGGAAGGTCCCCTGGAGAAGAGCATGGCAATTCACTCTAGTATCCTTGCTTGGAGAATCCTCATGGACAGAGGAGCCTGGCGGGCTATAGTCCATAGGTCTCAAAAAGTCGGATATAACTAAAGCAACTTAGCACCCATGCATGCTTCCTAGTCTGGGCTATAGAGTAACCAAGCCACATGGCTCTTATAGGTTTAGCACAATTCTAACCTGAATTGTTCTTATCCTTGGGCTATCTTGAGATGGCACCACTCTGCCTTCCCTTTGAAAGATATAATAGGGTGTTCTTGGATTATTAATAATTTTCCCATACAAATACCTGATTTTTTAATTTTGAAAAGAATGAAAATCATATTTAAGATTTTGCAGTGCCCTTTGAGATATTAGAAATACTCTAGCATTTCTAGAGTATTTCTGGGTTGATTTGTTACTACTTTAAAAAAAAAGTGCTGTTGGTATACTTTGTGACTTGATAAGAAAAAGAGCAAGATGAACTGCAAAGATTGCAGCTCAGACTCTGAGTTAAGTACAAGGTACCAAGGATATGTGGAGAAGGAAATGGCAACCCACTCTAGCATTCTTGCCTGGGAAATCCCGTGGACAGAGGAGCCTGATGGGCTGCAGTCCAGTGGAGATGCAAAGAGTCAGACATGACTGAGTGACTAAACAACCACCAAGAATATGTAGCCCACTGAAATGTTACAGCAAACAGCATGTGTTTTGGTGTTTAGCAGAAGGACCAATTCTCTCTCATTAGGAAGAACAGTGTGTCTACTGTAGAGTCTGGGTCTGATACTCTTCCTTTCATCACTTGAAATCTGTGACTCCACTTCTGCTTCTCACTTTGATGCACATCCACACAAGCCCGTCCTGATTCATGATTATCTGGCCCTTCCTTCATTTGTATCAGGCTGGAAAAGTGCTCTTCTGTTTCTTCCAAAGCACTCCAACTATACTAAAATTATTTTAAGAGCCTGTCTTTTTCCTTCAAATATAAGTGCCCTAAGGATGCGGACCATATTTTGCCAAACGATTATAGTCTGTCTTACAGTGGCTGCTCAGATTTTACTAAGTGGAATAGCATGGGATACACGCTTTCAAAAGGTCTCAGTCTTTCTATCTATAATTGCTACATATTGAATTAAAAAAAAAACTTATTTTGTATTGGTGATTGAATAGCTGATTAACAATGTTATGGTAGTTTCAGGTGAACAGGGAAGGAACTCAGCCATATATATGCATGTATCCATTCTCTCCCAAACTCCCCTCCCATCCAATCTGCCACATGACATTGGGCAGAGTTCCGTGTGCTACAAAGTAGGCCTTTGTTGGTTATCCATTTAAAATATAGCAGTTACACATTGACTTTTTAGATAGAGAGACCTAATTTGCATGACAAAGCCTCTATCAAGGCTATTTCTTTCACTTTAGCTCTTTCTGCCCCAATTTGCTCTTCCATCATTATGCACTAGGCTTAAAGGTGAGGTTCCTTTTATGCCCCTGTTCCATGGAAAGGTGCTTTGCTAAAAAGGCTTCTGCACAACATGTCCTACAAAATGCCAGCTGATGGTGATCAGCACTGGATTCCCCTACCTTTGATACATGGTCCAAACATGTTATGGGAGTGGAAGCCAGAGACCCTGGCACAAAGGACTGCCTTTACAGCCTTCCCTGTGGCAGGGACGGCTAGGTCTGCATCGCCATGTGTTATGTGATGATTCACTTCACCCCAATTTGCCCTTTGGGAACTGCTGTGAAAACTTCTTTTGTACAGTAAATCATGACAGCATTTGGCCTTCATTTGGGGGTGAATGCATGGTTTATATATTAAAGCCATTTCTTTTTTCCCTTTAGAAATACCATGTGGCATCAATTTGTTTGTAAGCACAAATCAAATGGCAGTTTGGGATCCTCTAGATGATACAGAATATACTGTTCTAAATTTTTAAAGGTTATCAGAGGAACAAAAACCTAACTGAGAAAAATTAAGAGACGACTTGCATCCCCAAGAATACCTTCTTGTAATCACAGAGTTCCTCAGATGCTTGGAGAAAATCTGCTCTGAAACTTTAAAATTAGGGCACTAATAATATGTCACAAATTAATATCCTATTTAAAAATATGTACATTTTCTGTGTGTGTGTGTGTGTGTATCTGCAGGACTGAAGTCTAATTTTTTGTATATTTTGATTGATTGATTGATTTGACTGCATTGGATCTTAGTTGTGGCACATGAGATCTTTGCTGTGTCATGAGGGATTTTTCGCTGGGGTACACGGATTCTCTGGGTACATGGACTCAGTGGTTGTGGAGTACAGGCTTAGTTGCTTCATGGATGTGGGGTCTTAGCTCCCCTACCAGTGACTGAACCCATGTCGCCTGCATTGCAAGGTGGATTCTTAACCACTGGATCTCCAGGGAAATTACCATACTGCTGTACTGATCTTCAACCACAGGTGAGATTCGAGTATAAAACAAGAAACAGTGTCATTATTGTAACTTCAACTCTTCAGATGTGTCAGAAATGGACAAATATGGAGATTCTCTGAGTAACAGTTAACTGATCTGCCTCCAGCCCCCCAGGGAAATCCCACTATGAGTTTTGAAATTCATCCATCCAGCCATACTTGTGGTGCTTGTAGTTGGTCTGTGGCCTGAAGCTTAACTTGCCCAGCAGTTCTATTTCCAAAAATAGGCTCGGGAAGTTTGTGACCATGTTTGGTTTATTCCAAAGGGGCTGCCATATATTTAATGAGGTTGTGAACATACTCTAAGATTTGTATATGGCTCATCAAATAAAATACATCTTCCACCCTCTTTTCACTTCAGTACGTGGTTTGGAGTGGGCTGTTTTACAAGCACATGTGTTTATCATATGACTTTACTTGGGGACAAACATCACTTGTTACATTTAGGATTCAGTTTCTGAGTAGCTGAACGCTCTGTCTCCTTCCTCTCTATTCAAGGAAAAAAATATTAAGCTGGATAGTCCTTGCCTCTTACTCTTGGCAGCTTTCTTTGGATGCAGAGGTGTTTTATTTAATTCAAATATGCTCTTCTTGCATGGTAGGGGAAGAAAAAAAGCCCTGTGGCTTAAAATCCCTTTACACCCAAAAAGGTGTATACATCTTCCTGTGTGCAAGTGGGAAAAGGGAATCTCTTATCAATTACATGCATTGATGAGAGCAATGTGTTTCCCTGGTTTGTGTGCCAGACTAGGAGCTAGAGACCTTGATCTCCCTCTGCTGATCAACCTCTCTAGGACGTTAGGCAAATCATTTACCTTCTAGGTCACTGGCTTCTTGTATTTTTCTACAAAATATCTGTCCGTCGCATAATAAAAGGAAGAATTGTGACTAATTTTGATAATGGCTAAAAATGCATTTTGCTTTTTCTGAGTCTCTATGATAACATATAGAGTAACAGAGGTGGTCCTGTACTAAATGAACCTTGACAAGTGGCTAAATGACTCACCCAGCATCTTCCGGGTTACTATATAATGTAATAAACCACATTCTATGAATAAGCCAAATAGATAAAACATCCTTCATTTGATGATTCAGACTCAATCCAATAAAGCAGAATATTTCACAGAGTTTATTTCCTGTAATTGCAGGAGGTAAAATTGATTTCCCCATTTTCCCCCTCACTTTTTTTTTTTTCTCCCAGCGTTTGCTACAGTTACTGATTGTGAAAGAAGACTTGAAATAGAATTTGTAAAAAATGAAATTTAAAACTTCACAAGCCTTACAGTGCTTCCTTTGTAAAAAAATGTAGAGTTGCTAATCTGTATGAAATTGTGATGGAGACTCTCCTTTAGAAGTTTACAAGAAAAGGGGAAACGTGTGAAAAGGAGATTGCACAATCCTGTCTAGAAGCAGAAGACTCATCTGGAAGCTCCTGGCATTCCTCAGTAAAATTCAAATGATATTGACAAGTTAATGTGGTCCCTTTGACTTTTCCTTGATCTGGGTCAAGAATTCAGCCAGTGCAGCCACTGCGTTCAGGGGGTGGGGCCGAGGATTTGGCTGGTGATGCTGGCGGGGCAGGCAGGTGATCTATAGGAGCAAGGAAGTGTGCTGAGGACAATGAGAGCCAGGTACTATTCTTGATGATTCTTTGTAAAATTGTATGTATTTCAAAATGAAAAGTAAAATAAAAGTTAATGTGATTAAGTATCTTAGTTTTACCAGAACAGCTTACCTTGCATTTATCTCATGTAGAACATTATATATATATGTGTGTGTATGAGTGTGTGTGTGTGTATATACATATATAATATATGCGTGTGTGTGTGTGTACTAGGTCACTTCAGTCTTGTCGGACTCTTTTTTGACTCCATGGACTGCAGGCTGCCAGGCTCCTCTGTCCATAGGATTTTCCCAGGCAAGAATACTGGAGCAAGTTGCCATTTCCTCCTCCAGAGGATCTTCCCAACCCAGGGATCGAACCTGCATCTCCTGTGTTTTCTGCATTTGAGGCAGATTCTTCACCACTGAAGAAGCCCCAAGTAGGGCTTCCCTGGTGGCTCAGACGTTAAAGCGTCCGCTTGCAATGTGGGAGACTTGGGTTCGATCCCTGGGTTGGGAAGATCCCCTGGAGAAGGAAATGGCAACCCACTCGAGTATTCTTGCCTGGAGAATCCCATGGATGGAGGAGCCTGGTGGGCTATAGTCCACGGGGTCCCAAAGAGTTGGACATGATTGAGCAACTTAACTAACTTAACTTCACCACTGAACCACCGGGGAAGCCTATATATATATAGGCTATATACATATACACACACATGTGCATACATATATATGCTCTGTATTTCCTTTATGTATTTTAGATGTGCAAACATTCATGAGAATATTCTTATTGTTCCAATTACTCTAAGATTCTGATACATTTCAGAACAAAAGAAAATGCAAAGCACTTCAGCAAGACAATAAAAAGGAAGACTTTTGGATGTGTGAAAGATTTATTTCAAGTCTTAATAATTATATTTGATTGAAATGAACTATCAAGATGGATCTGAGTACTAAATTAGGATTAAGTTAAAAATATATTTAAGTTCTGATTTTTGAAATATCATTCGATTAAACCTTTCTCTAATAAATATGAATTATATACGTCTGCCTAAGAAAATGTCTGATTTGTTTCCTGGCTATTAATGAATGCTTTATGTGACTATTTGCTCTTCTATGAAATAAAAATAGGCATTCCCCCAGCAACCTCACCTGTAGATGTTGATATTTTTCTCTTGTTTTCCTGACTGAGGGTTTAATGCACACTCTAGTTTTCTCTTTTAAGTGATTAGAAACAGATTTTGCAAACTTTGTAGGAAATATATTTTGGTTCACATTTTCCCCTCAAATTGATTTCATCTATTTAGAAACATAGCTAAAGTACTGCATCTAAGCTAGTTTTCCTTCTTAAAATTCAATTTTAAATAAACAAAGTGGTACTTCACAGGTTTCTGACGTGGTTCATGATAGATGATGCTCTTCACTTGGATTTAAAATAAAGTATTGCTGCCATTGGCTTGAAGCTTCTATTTTGAGAAGGAGGAAGGATGTTCTATTTTTAAAAAAATAGATAGAATGATCCTTAAAAACAGCACAACCTGTTTTTATTTTTTGCGAGATGTAAGCTCTGAACTGGAGCATCGCATGAACACTGTGCTTAGCAGTCAGCAAAGATGCTACCGCTCTGCAAAACAGATAAAACCCTTCTATATAAGGAAGTTGAAAGAGTTTTTAAGGTACAGTTGTTTAAAGGGTTGTTTTTCTCCGATGGCAAATTAATGACATGGTGAAAGCAGTGTTAGTACAAGGTATACACTCCAAAATATTCACCTCGGCACGGCATTGTGTGCAAAAGCAATTCTTAAGGCAAAAACACCTTTTGAAAACCCACTCTACTTCTTCCAACCTAATCTTCAAAGACAATGTGGTTGCTACAAAATAAAGGACTGTTACCTTCTCTTCATTCAGACCTATATAGCCACTGAACACCCAGCCCCATAGCTCATTAAAGCCTAAAGTAGTTAGTAGATTTAATGGGAGGGAAGGTAACAGGAGTGGCATAAAGCTAACTAGAAACAAATTTTATCAGACTACCCAGAAATATATTTTAAATCTGAAGACCACCTGAATTCTTTAGTTTGGATGTCAGACTATTTTATTTGTGCTTTTATAGTGTGAATAAAATAGGAATAGCTTTATTTCCTGTATTACCTACCAACTTCATCCTTTTTATTTTTTTTCAACTTCATCCTTTTTAAAAATCTTACTATGGCTACCATCAAAAACTCTAAAAATAACAAATGTTGGAGAGGATGTGGAGAAAAGGGAGTCCCTCTTACACGGTTGGTGGGAATGTAAATTGGGACAACCACTCTGGAGAACAGTATGGAATTTTCTCAAGAAACTAAGACAAGAACTACCGTGACCCAGAAATTCCACTCCCGAAAAACATGAAAACACTAATGTGAAAGGATACATGCATCCTAATGTTCATAGCAGCACTATATACAATAGCCAAGATATGAAAATGTCTGTCAAGAGATGAAAGGATAAAGATGTGATGTACAATAGACTATTTACTCAGCCATAAAACAGAAAATGAAATTCTACCATTTGCAGCAATGGGGAAGGACCTAGAGATTATTATGCCTAGTGAAATAAGTCAGATGAAGACAAATATTACATGATACCACTTAAATGTGAAATCTAAAAAATGCAAACAAAAGTGCATGCAAAATAGAAATAGTCTGACAGATATAGAAAATAAATGTGGCTACCAATGAGGAGAGGGAACAGGGGAGCAGCAAGATAGGGGTATGGGATTAAGAGGCACAAACTATTATGTATCAAATAGATAAACAACAAGGACATATTGAACAGCACAGGGAATGATGGCGTTATCTTGTGATAACTTCCAATGGAGTATAATCTGTAAAATACTTAATCATTGTGCTGTGTACCTGAAACTAATATGATATTATAAATCAACTACATTTAAGTAAAAATCTGCTCAATGGCAAAAAAATTTTAAAGCAACATTTTTGAATTCAGAGCTATTAGAAAATTTCTTTTGCAGGTAGTTCTCTATAATAGTTCTATGTAAAAAAAGACACACACACATATATAGATATATGTATGTAGTTCTGTATGTGTATATATAAAACAATATAAATTATAATACTCTGTAATACAAATAAAAGTATGACCAGTTTATTATGAAGTGGTCTAATAGCAAGGAGCGATCAAATGATCTCTACCCTAAATGTGCTCCCATATACTATTTTGTCAATAGGTTTGTTATTGTTACTATATACATGACTCTTATTTATTGAATATAACTCAAGGGATTTTATTTATTTTTTTTGGAGACTAAAAGTTTTTGTGCAGGATCTTCATACACATCCAAGGTCAGAAGGGGCAGCTGTGAGGAGATACCCCACGTCCAAGGTAAGGAGCAGCGGCTGTGCTTTGCTGGAGCAGCCGTGAAGAGATAGCCCATGTCCAAGGTAAGAGAAACCCAAATGAGACAGTAGACGCTGAGAGAGAGCATCAGAGGGCAGACAGACTGAAACCACAATCACAGAAGACTAGCCAGTCTGATCACATGGACCACAGCCTTGTCTAACTCAATGAAACTAAGCTAAGACGGATGGGTCATGGTGGAGAGGTCTGACAGAATGTGGTCCACTGGAGAAGGGAATGGCAAACCACTTCAGTATTCTTGCCTTGAGAATCCCATGAACAGTATGAAAAGGCAAAAAGGACACTGAACTGAACTGAAGAGTTTTCATACAGTCTTCATAAAGCTATTCATTAAGGCTCCCTCAAGGGATTAAGGTTTAGCTATTATTTCAGGTCACTCAAATCCCTAGTGAGATCAGGCTGCGGCATGACTTTTGTAGAAAATTCCACTCGACTGATTACCTACTTAGGAATTTCTGGAAAGAAATCCCATAGGATTTCTGTCAGGTTAGATTCCTCTACACAAAACATGGTCTTCCAATGGAGAACTTGGCAGGGCAGTTGGCCCTTCCAGTCTGGAGAGAGGAAAAGGATGAGGAGGAAAGTGGCACTGCTTTTCTTCATGGTAATAATGGCTTCTGCTGCCTCGACTCAGTGCCAAAGACCACACAGATACAGGAAGTCCCCTACGTATGAATAAGTCCATTCCGAGAGGGTGTTTGTAGGTCCGTTTGTTCCTAAGTCCAACAAATTTAACCTAAGTATGCAGCTAACACAATCAGTTATGTAGTACAGTACAGTAACAAATGTGGGTTTGTTTCTTGGGTTGAGAAGATCCTTTGGAGAAGGAAATGACAACCTCTCCAGTATTCTTGTCTGGAAAACCCAATGGACAGAGAAGTCTGGTGGACTATATAGTTCATGGGATCAGAAAAAGTTGGACATTACTTAACTAAACAGCAACAACATAGCTGCTATTGAGATTTATCATGCACATTAATATATTAATGAAATTGAGAATGCTCTTTAAATTTGTCCTCCATATTCCAAACTTCTTTTACCATATAACCTTTTCTTTTTATATAAAGAGGAGTACCCAATAGGACCATAATATATTAGGCAACACTGATATAAAATCATACAAAAAGCACTATATAACAAATGCTACAAATCCATAAAGCCTGAAGGGATAAAGTCTGAAGTAAGCAAATGATAAGAATGGCCTAAATTTCAATTTTTAAATTATATACTGTGTGTCAGGCATGGTGAATATTTTTGTAAATAATAAGTAACATATATTGAGCACTTACTATATGTCAGACATTGTTACAGGCAACTCATATTCATTATTTGATTCATATATATTAATCCCTATGAGGCACAGGCCATTAATAGCTCCACATTCTGTATAAGAAAGTGAAACTTGAAGAGGATAAATAAGAAAATTAAGTTTGCTGCTGCTGCTAAGTCGCTTCAGTAGTGTCCGACTCTATGCGACCCCACATACGTCAGCCCACTAGGCTCCCCCGTCCCTGGGCTTCTCCAGGCAAGAACACTGGAGTGGGTTGCCATTTCCTTCTCCAATGCATGAAAGTGAAAAGTGAAAGTGAAGTCGCTCAGTAAGTGTCCGACTCTTCGTGACCCCATGGACTACAGCCTATCAGGCTCCTCCGTCCATGGGATTTTCCAGGCAAGAGTACTGGAGTGGGGTGCCATTGCCTTCTCCGAAATGAAGCTTAAGGAGGATAAATAGCATACCCTTAGTGAAAAAATAGCAACTTGATCCCAATGTATCAACCATATTTATAGCTAACAATTATATAAGGTGTTAAGACCAATAATAATATTATGAACAAAGATGAAAAAAGTGAAGTTTTTCGTTTCACTGATGGGAGGATTGTGTTACAGAGTTAACAGGTATAATTATACACAATAGAGAAAGGATGACAGAAATACCATCGTATTTTCTGGAAGCAATTCACAGGAGAATTTGGGAAGGTTGCTTCCTTATTCATTTGGGAATAAGGGGAGTTTGGGAAGATTGTTATTATTCTTCAACTTGTAAGACAAACAAAAGCTTTTGCTGTTATCGTTTGAAAAAAATAGACTATATTCAAAATAACTATTGCCCAAACATGTCAAAATGATTGCATGCTTTTTTCAAATGTTGGCTCCTAATACAAAGATTGTAAGGATTCAGTCCATTGGGTGAGATGTTGTTTTTAGAAATGATCTGCCTCCTCTGTTCATTCATATCCAATTCGAGAAAGAGGAAATTATTCTGGAATCTTTTTTCTCATTATGGTCTTGATGTGAAATTCATTTCTTGGTTGCTAAGCATCTTGAAAATACAGTGGATGGTTGCAACTACATATTCTTCGGTGGTTTCACTACAACTGCTCAAATAACAAATGATAAAATGCTTTAGATTGCCTGTTATTTATTTTGCTCGTCCTAATGTTGAATTTATTTAGAGTTTCCAGCAGAAATTGTGTTTTTCAGAGTATAAAAATAGTATTCTAAGATATTATAAAATGTGGCTAATTCAGAAATAAAACATAATCTATTAAATTTATAAACATGGCTTGAATGTATAATAATAAAAAGACATAAAACATTATTTTTATAGTATCTTTCTCCTCTATTTAATCTTTTCTGTCTCTATTAAATAACATACCTTGAGGTAGGTAGAAATAAATTAACTATGTTTAGGTTACAATTTTAAAGAGGCCAGGACATAGTAGAAAATAATATTTGAGCAGGAAATAGAACTGTGACTTCCAGATTTCAATTTTGAGGCCTTAGAGGCTAGGAAGTAGCTAAAATTAATGACTAGAATAACAGTGATAAATCAAATCCATTCCAAAGAGAAGTTGATTTTTTTTTCTGATTTAAGCAGCATTTCTTCCAAAGTTTAAAGGATTTTAAAAGCTATTTTACTTAGAAAAATATTTTTATTAGATGGCAACAATGTTACTCATACTTTTATAGCTTTCCATATACAAATTGTGATTCATCTTAAAGCAGAATTTAAAAGATAGGTCTTAGGGCATTATTTGCATTTTTATTGACATAAGAACATTTCTAGAATAATTTACTTCAGGCTTGTCTAGCATTAGCTTGGGTCTAGAGATCAGAGGTAAGATGGATGAGATGCTCCAGGTAAAGCTAGTCCTAAAAAACATTGGATCCTGAAATATTTCTCACTGGTTTTCAATTAAAACACTAAAGTACACAGTCCTGGGTAAATATATGTGCTTTCAAACTCATGGTAAGCTAATTGCTCCTCATACAGAAAATGTAACAATATTAGCAGCTGTCTGATAATGCAGTGACTTACATTCCCACAGAAAAGAAGATTCTGGCAATATGGGGCTGGAACATTGTGGTGTATGCAAATTCTCCTGGCAAGGTTTCAAGCCGCAGACCGCCCAGACCTCACTTTATCATTGTTTAGTCTGTTCAACACAGTGAAGGTGTGACTTTCCGATTTACAGATGACCCCAGATTGAGAGACACAAAGATAAAAACAGACAGAGGGAGAATGAGAGTACATATGATAATGCTGTTGGAATGCCGAATCAGAACTAAAAAATATCACGACTATTTTCTGAGTCAAATATAAAGGCTTGAGTGGAAGTTTGAAAAGGAAGTGTACATTAGAAGGATGTAGGAAATTTACATAGAAGCGCATCATGGTAGAATGAATGAGGGGTTTTGTTGGCAGCAAATTCAATAAACCAGCAATAAAACAAAGGGATCCAGTTGCTTGTTTTTTCTGTTGCTGTTAATGTTTCATTTGTTTTGTTAATGCTGTTAATATCAATAGGAGTAGCATGCCAAGAGAGAAGAAGATGATGATCTCTTGGGAAAACACATTTAGTGTGTGGTATGTGGTTCTTGTCAGCACATGTTTATAGCAAGAAGTACACACTGGAGTCTATCACAGAGAGATTACTGGCTTGGGGGAGGGTTCTAGAATCAATATGCTGTCCATTTAAAAAGGCCAGATTTTGTTTAAGAAAGCAAAAACTGGGACTTCCATAGCAGTCCCGCGGTTAGAAGACTGCCTTTCACTGCAGGAGTTGCAGGTTCAATTTCTGGTCAGGGAGCTAAGATCCTACATGCGTCCCAGCCCCAAAAAACCCAAACAGAAACAATATTGTAATATATACAATAAAGACTTTAAATAGCCCATATAAAATAATTTTTAATAATAAAACTGAAAAAGCAAAAACTGCAGATGTAACTGTCTCCAAATATATAAAAAGATTCTTCCTAGAGAAGAGGGTAAGCACATTTCTTATAGTGCTTCAAAAATCAGTAGGAATAATAGCCAACATTATAGAGAAGGACATTTGACACACTCCCTAGTTTTTTCCCTGATTATCATTGCTAGTCATCAATGGAAGAGTTTGCCTTACAAGAAGGATATAGACTTTGTATTACTAGACATATTCAGTATGAACTTTACAATTTTGTTCCATTGTTTAAAAACTGAACTCCTTTCTAAGATGATGTAGTTTGAAAGTGGCTCCCCAGGTGACTCATTGGTAAAGTATCCACCTGCCAATGCAGGAGACGCAAGAGACGTAGATTTGATCCCTGAGTCAGGAGGATTCCCTGGAGTAGGAAATGACATTCCACTCCAGTATTCTTGGAAAATCCCATGGACAGAGGACCCTGGCAGGCTACAGTCCATAGGGTTGCAAAGAGTCAGACACGATTGAGCACCCACACACTCATGCACACAGTTTGAAAGTAGAGAGCCGCATATAACATAACAGAATTAGGACTAAAGAGAGGCAGGCTACAGTGTTGCTCTGCTTTTCATTATGTGGATGTAAGGACAGTCTTGAGGGGAGAGGAAAGATGGAACAGTCTAGTCTCAGGGAAGTTCTGCATGATGAAATGCCTGAAGTTGGATTCTCTGCTTTGGTTACATAAAGTAAGATTTAATAAATCTTAATCATCTGGGGGGCTGCACCTGTTATCACAAACTAGGGAAGGCTATGTATCTCTCTCTCTAGGTAGAACTTTCTGTTATAAGTATCTGACATGGAAACTCTCTCAAGTATCATTATTGGCTCTATTTTTAAAATTTATTTTTGTTCTATTTTATGAAGTCTGTGGTCTTACTTTTAGTGAAAAAGCAGCTTTTGGAGGTTATCAGGAATATCTTATATTTACATTCCAAGGCCATTATTGCCTCTGGATTTTCATACTCTTTGATTATTGCATCTTCCTTCATTTCATATTAGCTTGATGACTGTATTCTAAGTCTTCACAGCGATGTAAATTTTAGCAGTAAATGCAATGTCTCATCTTACTGGATTCCACTGATGTTAGGTTGAAAAACACTAGGAATTTTGTTTCAATTGTGTCATGTCTAATGATGACCTTCTCAGCCTTTGAAAACATCATTCAATTACTCATTGCGGCATTGATTTTTCTCATGTTTCTCCTCATGGCATTTAAATGGTTCTCAAATCTTTTCTTTTACTACTGCAGAGGAGTATTGTATGATGGCAGAAATGTTTTGCTTCCCAGAGTCATAATGCTACACTCTGCTTTAAATCCTTTTGGAAACAAATTAGAGTATCAGTATATAAATGATGCCACATTTATTATTAATGGAAATTACTGTCTTCATAAAAATAGTATATGAAAAGAATTTTCGTTGAAAAATATTTCAAATGCCTTTGTACAATAAAAAAAGATTACCAATGCTCTGATTCAAGAATAAATGTTCCTCAAACAACTTTTCTGCAGAAGTATAATGAATAATGGGAGAACAATAAATCCAAGTAATCTCAATCAGTTCAGTTCAGTTCAGTCACTCAGTCGTATCTGACTCTTTGCGACCCCATGAATCGCAGCACGCCAGGCCTCCCTGTCCATCACCAACTCCCAGAGTTCACTCAGACTCACGTCCATTGAGTCCGTGATGCCATCCAGCCATCTCATCCTCTGTCGTCCCCTTCTCCTCCTGCTCCCAATCCCTCCCAGCATTAGAGTCTTTTCCAATGAGTCAATTCTTTGCATGAAGTGGCCAAAGTACTGGAGTTTCAGCTTTAGCATCATTCCTTCCAAAGAACACCCAGGGCTGATCTCCAGAATGGACAGGCTGGATCTCCTTACAGTCCAAGGGCCTCTCAAGAGTCTTCTCCAACACCACAGTTCAAAAGCATCAATTCTTCGGCGCTCAGCTTTCTTCACAGTCCAACTCTCACATCCATACATGCCCACTGGAAAAACCATAGCCTTGACTAGACGGACCTTAGGCGGCAAAGTAATGTCTCTGCTTTTGAATATGCTATCTAGGCTGGTCATAACTTTTCTTCCAAGAAGTAAGCATCTTTAAATTTCATGGCTGCAGTCACCATCTGCAGTGATTTTGGAGCCCCCCAAAAATAAAGTCTGACACTGTTTCCACTGTTTCCCCATCTATTTTCCATGAAGTGATGGGACCAGATGCCATGGTCTTCGTTTTCTGAATGTTGAGCTTTAAACCAACTTTTTCACTCTTTTCTTTCATTTTCATCAAGAGGCTTTTTAGTTCCTCTTCACTTTCTGCCATCAGGGTGGTGTCATCTGCATATCTGAGGTTATTGATATTTCTCCCAGCAATCTTGATTCCAGCTTGTTTCTTCTAGTCCAGCATTTCTCATGATGTACTCAATCTATCTCAATATCCAACCTTAAATATAAAAATGGTGTATCAGTTTCTTTAGACTAAATTTTATTCATGCACACTGTATTTATTAAAGCCATTTTGGAATAAAAATTCTTTGTAACTAAGAGCAAATTCATTTACTCACAACAACTACATATTTTTCACCTGGATGTTGTATTATACTCTTCTAAAATCTAGTTTTTCTTCACTTAAGTAGAGGCAAATCTGTTTTTTTCCCAGAACATTATCAATTTTCTCCTACCCTTTTTAGCACACCGCCATTTTACATAAGACATGCACCTAAATATTTTCTGTTCTGCATTACAAAATCTTCCAGAAGGGCATTAAAATAATTACACTGGCCCATTTAACTTTGTTTCCACCAATTGTAAGAAATTACACAAAAAGTTGTAGCTGTTACCCTGGAAAAAAAGGCGAAACACTTAACTCGCTAGGTCTGGTTTCATAAATATTAAAAACTTTTAAAAACACTTTAAAAATACTTTAAAAAACATTGCTAGAACATTTATTCCATCTCCTTTGTAATATATTTTTTTCTCCCTTTCTAAACTAGGTTTTATATCATCTCATTTTTAATGTCTCAGTTGAAGGAGGTTTCATAAGACTTTAAAAGACATTCTGATTTGAATTACTCTTGCCCAGAAAATTATTTCTGATGTTTAACTTATATTCTCTTTTATTCAATTGTAGCTCTTTAGACTATTTTAGAAAATTAATTTTTCTCATAATTCCCCCCTTAAATCATTCCAGGTAATCTCAATATATCATCTTTCTTAACACCACACAGTGCTCTTTAAATTTGCAGACTATCTGAAGGTGACTACGATTTCCTTTAATTTTTCATTTTTGATGAAATGATGCAGATGTTCTCATTTAACTTATATCTTAATCTCATAAAAAGAAGAATCCCTTAGGACCTTTAGCTTTTGTAAATTTCCTTGATTATTTAATGCTTCTATTTGGTGTCTAAAACATCTTAGAATATTGTGCTCAAAATAGAGTGGTGGATCTTCTCTAAGCTTGATCCAAAAAGAGAAAATCCAACAAAACCCTTTAACCTTCCCCCTTTCTCCACCACTTCACACTCTTATTCTCACATAAATCCTGTTGTTTGTAACTCCAAAGTGTAAACTGAGTCCACTCATATCTTTTCATCTTTACTGACACCACTGGTGCAGGCCACCACTGTTTCTTGTTTGAATTTTCACATTAGTTTCCTATCTGTTCTCATTGTATTCATTCTCACCCTCTTTCTAATTTATTTTTGTAACTCATGAATCAGATTATGTCACTACCCATGTTAAATCACCCCAAGACCTTCCCTTTGCACCTAGAAAGTGAAAAGTGAAAGTGAAGTCGCTCAGTCGTGTCCGACTCTGTGTGACCCCGTGGACTGTAGCCCATCAGGCTCCTGTGTCCATGGGATTCTCCAGGCAAGAATACTGTAGTGGGTTGCCATTTCCTTCTCCAGGCGATCTTCCCAACCCAGGGATCAAACCCAGGTCTCCTGCATGGCAGGCAGACGCTTTAACCTCTGAGCCACCAGGGAAGCCCTTGCACCTAGAATAAAACCTGAATTGCTTGGTTTACCAGCTCATGCCTATCTTTCCAATCTCATTCAACACCACGCTCACATTTTCCCCAGCATCCCCTTCCCCACAACTCATCCACCAAGAACAGTGTATAGTGTTCTTCTCCAGCCAAACACTTTCCACATCAGTGTCTTTTTCTTTCTGTTCTTCATGCCTAGAATTCTTTCCCTACAATCTTTGCATGGCTGACCTTTTCTTCTTCTTTGGGTCTCAGCTTAAAGGTACTTACTAGGGAGTCCTTCCTTACCCACCATAACAAAACTTAACCTCTCTCTCTTATTATCATACCCTTATTTCATTATAACACCTCTCACAATCTAGAATTATCTAGTGTAATTTCATTATCTCATATCTTTTTGCTGCTCTCAGTAGAATATAAGTTTCAGTGTCAAAACCAGCCATTTGTTAAAAATCACTGGCTCCTTTTAGTAGGAAATTATATTTAGAGACAAGATCTGTGTGCTAGGTGTGCCCATTGTTTTTGGAGTATCATTATTTCCAGTCCTTCTCAAGGGCTATAGCCATTGTATATATTCTTTGTTGAACTCTGCTGGTAGCTCAGATGGTAAAGAGTCTGCCTATAATGTGGGAGACCCAGGTTGGATCCCTGTGTCAGGAAGATCCCCTGGAGAAGAAAATGGCAACCCACTCCAGTGTCCTTGTCTGGAAAATCCCATGCACCAAGGAGCCTGGCAGGCTACAGTCCATGGAAGGTCAAAACAGTCAGACATGACTGAGGGACTAACACTTTCATTTTCACTTGTTAAAAACCATGGCCAGTATTCTTCAAAAGTGTTAAGATCATCTATGACAAATAATGACTAAGGAAATATTCCAGGTTAAAGGAGATGAAAAAGATAATTTCTAAAGGTAGTGTGTTCTTTTAAAATGGATCCTGTACAAAAGCTTATAGTTTTCATACAAAGGTTTGTTTTTTCCCCCCAGAATTGATACACTTTGAATATGGACTGTGGATTAGATAACAATATTGTCAGTCAGTTCAGTTCAGTCACTCAGTCATGTCCGACTCTTTGTGACTGAATGGACTGCAGCACGCCAGTCTTCCCTGTCCTTCACTATCTCCCAGAGTTTACTCAAACTCATGTCCATTGAGTCAGTGATGCCATCCAACCATCTCATCCTCTGTTGTCCCTTTCTCCTCCTGCCTTCAATCTTTCCCAGCATCAGGGTCTTTTCCAATAAGTCAGTTCTTCGCATCAGGTGGCCAAAGTACTGGAGTTTCAGCTTCAGCATCAATCCTTCCAATGAATATTCAGGACTGATTTCCTTTAGCACAGACTGATTGGATCTCCTTGCAGTCCAAGGGACTCTCAAGGGTCTTCTCCAACACCACAGTTCAAAAGCGTTAATTCTTTGGCGCTCAGTTTTCTTTATAGTCCAACTCTCAGATCCACACATGACATCCACTTAAAACCATAGCTTTGACAACATGGACCTTTGTTGGTATACATGTTAAATATCTTGATTTTGTACCGTGGCTATGCATGAGAATGTCCATGTTCTTGGGAAATACACATGGAAACATTAGGGATAAAATATCATCACATCTGCTTCTCACTCAAAGAAAATGTGCCCACATCTCACTCTTCTTTCTTCCCCCTACATCTCTCATTTATTAATTGAGAGAATTAGAGAAGGGGAATAAATTACTAACAAACAGGGAAAATTGTAAATAATTACATCTGAATAAAGGATATATGAGAGCTCTTGGTTTTACTTCCTTTTCAATAAGTTTTTATGAAAATAGGGCTTCCCAGGTGGTGCTAGTTGTAAAGAACCCACCTGCCAATGTAGGAGACATAAAAGACTTGGGTTCGATTCCTGGGTTGGGAAGATCCCCTGGAGGAGGCCATGGTAACCCACTCCAGTATCCTTGTCTGGAGAATCCCACGGACAGAGGAGCCTGGTGGGCTACAGTCCATAGGGGCTCAGTCGGACATGACTGAAGCGACTTAGCATGTACACGTGAAAATAAACATTTACAAAAAATTTAAAAAATACTCCATATGGTTGCATATTTTTAATTTTTTCTATTTGCATTGCCTGGAATGACTGAGGTTTAAGACTGCATCTTTGTCCTTTATGAGGTAAAAGTTAAATCAGATAAATAGCAGCATGTACAACATGCAAAACTGAAATTTTCTCTGAGGACAAGTGAAAATAAGATTTGCTAATGCTATGTTTTAATAATTAAATGGATTTTATGAATGCTTTACTCAACTATTAGTAACTCTTCAGGTACAAAACCACACAGAAGAATACTGATGCTTAGTTTTATTTCTTTTCTTTTACAAAGAGAAAATCTTCCAAACAGCTTAAACTTGCCTAAAGCAATTTCAAGATGACCCAGCTCTCCCCAAGTGACTTCTCAAATTCTTAAGCTATTATCCTTTTGTTCAAACCCCTTTTCTAACTTTTCCCCAATTATAACAGCCATATAATTGCCAAGCTAAGATTCCTATAGACTATCTCTATCAAAGGATCAGGATAGGGAATGATAAACCTCTTAACAAAAACTTAATTCTGATTCTTTCCCCAGATTAAGGTTTCTTAGCAACCCATGAAACATTTTATCTGCTGATTCTATCATTTTGAGCACTTTGTTGAACCCTTGAATTGACCTTATACCTGTGTGTTTCCCCTCTTGTTGGTTTTGTTGGTCCAGGTTACATAAAATGAGGTTGGCAAACAAAAAGCAGTGTGACCACACATGTCTAAATGTATTTAGCCTTTAACACGACAATGGATTGTTTACAAACTTATGAACCAGAATCTTTATTTCTATTCTTTGTCTTCTTGGAATTACAGATGCAGCTCTGCTCAATGGGTGGCAGCGATGAGGAACAGAAGCCTGGTTTTAGCTAAAACAAGGATTTGAGATGAAAGAAGGGTCAAAGATGAATACAGCCTGATTTGCTCTAGCTGGGGCAGCCTGAGCAGTGAAGCATGCATTTCAGTCTAACTTTCAAGAGAATGTTCCTAGCCAAGATGAGAATGTTACACTATGCCAAGATGGATGACTAATTCTCAGAGCATCCAACTTCTCTAAACAAATTCAATTCTGGATTTGAGTGCTGGGAATACTGATGGCATCAAAGCAGCACTGCCAATGGTATTAAGAAATTGCGTGTGATACAAACAGCCTCATTCACATTACTTTCTTCCTATTGACTTTTATTTGTGAGTGAGTGTGGGAGTTTTGCATCCTCTTTCTCTCTATCTCTTCTCATTCAAAGTGACTCCATCTACTTCTGTGGTCTTAAGTAGCCATCCATCCTCTGATCAGTCTGTTTTTGTTGTTGTTGTTTCCCCTGTAGCCAAGACCTATCCAGACGTGAATTCCAAGCTCTGATGCAGAAAAACTTCTCATAGTTTCCCGGTGGATATATGTAAAATGCATCCAACACTCAGTATGTCTAAAACAAACTGCTGATTTCAACTCTGTTTCCTTTCACAGGTTCCCAGCTTTCGTAATGGGTAACTCCACTCTTCCTGTTACCCAGGACAAACTCATTCTTGTTGATTTTCTTTTCCTTACATCCCACATGTAATACCATTGCAAACTGAATTCAGCTATACAGTTGTAATTATCCTCCCCTTTGTGTGTTTCCTACCCCAAAGAGTAGGCCTTTAAAAAATCTCTGTCCCTCCTATCCACCTTGCTGTGGAATGTGAACTCAGGATCTTTCTGCTCCATCATCTTGGCTACATCTCCCTAAATTAATTTTTTTTAAATGCTCAACATCTGAAGAAAGTCTTTGTCAAAACCAATACTCCAAGACTAAATAGAGAGAAATAAAATAAAATGTAATGATCTGGCAGTAAACAGGTCTTGTTTCATTCTTATTTCAACTTGACTGGCTGTGCCACTTTGGGTAGGTTTCTTAACTTCTCTGATTTTTAATTTTCTTATCTCAAAGTGTGATTAAGAACGTTGTGTTTCTAATGGTGTTGTCTGGGTTAAATTAAAAACACATGTAGAATACTTAGCACACTCCTTGTCACATCGTCAGTGTTCCATAAGTGTTAGCCACCATCACTAATAAAGTTTCCTCATTCAGAAACCTTTTTTCAATTTTAAAAGCTCAATAAAAATTTCAAAGTCCATTGAAAATTTAGCTTGAAAGACTTTGAAGAGTGTACTAAGGATATTTACCACCAATATTTTTTCTTCTGCCTATCATTTGCCAAACTGTCACTAAGATTTCTCAAAAATACACTTCAATGGTTTCTATATTGAAGGCAATTTATTTGACTGGCAGCCTGATAGAGGAACTATTAGTAAAATACATTTTACCAATTTTACAACTCTCTCTGGTAGCATGATATCAAGATTTGATACTGTGATCTTAAATAACAGAGCCAACCTTTGGAAAACTGTAAATTAGAAATTGTTTAATTTACTTTCTTTTCACTAAATCCCTATTCCAGCCTTAGACAGAGCTGCAGTCTTGTGGTTTTGGATATGATAGCCACTATCACATGTGGCTTATATAGGCTCAAATTAAAATGAATTAAAATAAAAAAAACTTTTAATTAAAATTCAGTCACTCAGGTGGACTCACTACATTTCAAGTGCTGAAAAGTCATGGGACTAGTGGCTATTGTACTGGAGAATGTGCAAATAAAGCATTCCTATAACTGAAGAATGTTCTATTGGCCAGCGCAGTTCAAAACTCAAATAACTTGTATCCTTCCTTGGACTGGCACCGTCAAAACTGCATCGTATTCAATGTCATCACTCTAACGCCGTTTTTCTCTGAGATTTCTCTGTCCTTTGTCTTGTGCTATCAGCTAATGGAAAGTCAGGTGCTGAAGTGCTAACAGGGAGAGAACTCTGGGATCATTTCCAGGTTAAGGACTGGCTAACCTTTCATCTTCTGTCTTTCAGAGTGAGGTTCTAGGATAACTGCTATCATAATTAACTGGGATGACTATTTAAATTTTGTATTCTTGAGCCGCCTCGTAAGATCTTCTGAATCTGCCTTTTAATCCAGCTTCCTCATTCTCTATTATGAAATGTTGAAATTTGAGAACCTTTGCTGAGAAGAACAACCACTATTGGTATCCAGTTACCAAGAACCTCATAGCTAGATGGTAATCTGCATAGGTATAGGGAGCAATGCCAAGTTCAAAGTATCAAGAGAGCTATTTTTGGAGAAGGATTGTTTTTGTTGCTCTTCAAACCATACAGTAAAAAGCCATCTGCACCTAGGCTCATTGTGGACTTATTGACTGACATGACTCAGTGTAACAAAGCCCACTTAACTACTCAGAATTTTCAAAACATTACTCTTGACATGAAACGTTTTCTTTATTAATGTTTTGCAATCATGTTTATTTTTTTGCTTTCATTTTATTTTATTATTATTTTGTTGTGATATAATTAATAAAATCATAACATTTAAAGTGGACAATGTAATGATTTGGTATGTGTATATATTGTGAAAGGGGAAAACATGTTCACTTTTGTAATTTGGTTTTATTTTGTTTTATAATTTAATTTTAAGTTATTTAAAAATTTCCCCTTAGAAGGAGGGACTGCATTTATAAAAGAATTTTTTAAAGTAAAATTAATGAAAATGGAAAAAACTGAGAAAAACAAATAAAAACAGACATTAAGTAAAATTGAAAAGTGTTTTATTGACTAGACAAAAAAGTCAAGACCAGAAGCAAAATTAAACAGTGGAAAATCTTCTCTGGCAAGTCTCATCAAAGTAAAAAGAGTGTGTTATTAAATAATACTAAAAATAAGGAGGAAAAATATGTATGTGGATACAGACAATATTTAGATGACTAAAAATAAGACAATCTGCTGGAAAAATGAACAAAGTTTCATTTTACAAGTTATGTATAAAAATACTAAGCAGAGTTTTATTTTAATAATTATGAAACTTATATGAAGTTATAATAATAAAAACAGTGCAATTTGCCACAAATAGACTAGAAGAATTGAATAGATAACTTAGAAATAAGTCTTCAAAGATGAGAGAGCTTCCACTAGGACAAAGGTGGTATTGCCAAGCATTAGAGAAAATATGGTGTGGAAACAGGTGACCATCTACCAGGAAAAATTTAACATGTGATCCCTAACTTGAACCATGATATAATTCCAGATGAATTAAAACCTTAAGTGTGAAAAATCAAGTTGGTAAAACAAAAAAGAAACTAGAAGCTGTTGGAAGAACTGCTGTATTTTCTCTTCACCAAATCTATCAATCAACTTATCTACCTCTGAATCCTATATTCTGGCCATATGGATACAGTTTTCTTTCTCCAAAGTCCAAGTTAATTGTTCACTGGATCCTCCCACCTCCTGCTACTCAAGTCTGGGTCTCTTTATTCTTTCCTATCACACTAATTTCTCACCACTGTGATGAGATACTACATGCATGTCACAGTCAATGCAGTCACAGAGACGGATGAGACTGAACAGGAAGAAAAAGAAAACTACCCTAGGTCTGCTCCCCTCCAGTTTTTTTCTTTCTTTCTTTAAAGCAAAATCCATCAAACATTGTCTCCACTTACTCCCTTCCCATTTTCTCCCCAAACTCTCCACTCAGATATTTATTCCCATTTCTTTGGAAGCTGCTCTTGACAAGATCACCAGAGACTTCCATCTTGTCTAGTTCAAGGGCACACAGACCCTTTTCTCTGTTCTCTCAGCAGGATTTGACATAAGTGCATCACTTCTTACATTGTGTAACACTTCCTCCACTTGGCTCCAGAAGTGAATGTACCTTGGAAGAATAAAGCTTAGACTGTAAAGAACTATGCATTTATAACTTTTTTTTTAAAAAAAAGAGTTAAATACACAAGTCAATAGATTTCTGATCATCCATGAATAAACAATAAGAAAAAGTAATTAAAATAATAAAAAATATAAAATACATTGAAAATGCTAAGTCTACACATATTAAAGCTGTCATTATTGAAAGATAAATGGAAAAAACTTTAATAAATGAACAGTCATACCCCATTCTTAAAAGGTAAAACATAATAGTGTAGAAATGCTAATTCTTCTGAATGTTCAGTTCAGTTCAGTTCAGTTACTCAGTCGTGTCCAACTCTTTGCGACCCCATGAATTACAGCACGCCAGGCCTCCCTGTCCATCACCAACTCCCGGAGTTCACTCAGATTCGCGTCCATCGAGTCAGTGATGCCATCCAGCCATCTCATCCTCGGTCGTCCCCTTCTTCTCCTGCCCCCAATCCCTCCCAGCATCACAGTCTTTTCCAATGAGTCAACTCTTCGCATGAGGTGGCCAAAGTACTGGAGTTTCAGCTTTAGCATCATTCCTTCCAAAGAACACCCAGGGTTGATCTCCTTCAGAATGGACTGGTTGGATCTCCTTGCAGTCCAAGGGACTCTCAAGAGTCTTCTCCAACACCACAGTTCAAAAGCATCAATTCTTCGGTGCTCAGCTTTCTTCACAGTCCAACTCTCACATCCATACATGACCACCCCATAAATTCTAACTAGTGAGTTGAGTCTCAGTTTATCTTGAAAAAAAGTCAAGACAAATTTGTAATATAATAATAATGAAAAGAAATTCGCTTTGTCAAACATCAAAATATATTCTAAGTAACAGTAATTAAAAGGCAAAAGAGACCCAGAAACACGTGCACTTCTACATGCAAATTCACTATCTAATAAAAGCAGTGCTTTGAATCAGTGGAAGGGAAAGATCTTTGCAAAAATAGTAGGATGATAATTAGCTATTTATTTGGGAACAGATAGAATTAGGATATTATATCACATTTTTTAAAAGTCTGTAAGAAATAAAATTACAAAAATACTTTAAAATTAGGCAATGAGAACTGTCTGAGTATAATGTCAGGGAAGCAGAAGAGAAAACAATATTGACAAATTGTTAAAGCTGAAAAGCATCCACTCTGCAAAATATTCTATAAATAAAATATAAAAAGGAAATTACAAAAATTTGTCTTAGATGCATAAATATCCATATATTAATTTTTATGTTTATTTAATATTTAATACATGTTCAATTTTAATATTTATAGGTTTGTAAAATAATGAACTAGATAATATCAATTATAAATTTTAAGTTGATAAAGTATATTGTATATATATTTGATAAATTGTTGCTATCTCTTATATAGAAATAGCTCCTATCTACAGATTAACAAAATATGTAAAGATGAGGAAAATAGAAGCAATTCACTACAGAGAGATAGCAAAAGTTGAAAAAATATGAAAAAACCCTTTAACTCATTAATGACAGATATATGTTAATAAAACAACAGTAAGATGACTTTAATGTACATTAAATTGACAAGAAATTAAAATACTTAAAATATAGAATGTTAAGAATAAAAGCATGTTTAATAATAAAGACCATTAAGAGACTGTCAAAACTACAACCATTTAAAATACTCAATCCATTGGTATAATAATTTCACTTTTAGAAATCCTACAGGTAGAAATACACAATGCAACCATTCCTGCAAAAGCAAAAAATAGAGACAATCTAAATGTTTATCAATAAGGGAATGGATAAATAAATAATTGTGGGTTCATCATGAAATACTGTATAACTATGAAAAAGAATATACTATCATGAAAATTCTCTATAATGGTTGTTTGAAACACCAATGTATAGAAAAAAAAAAAGGCATGGGGTAATCACATTTCCGTTATTAAAACTGAGCATAACAGAATGAAACACATCCCCCCACTCTACTTCAATATTTGGAGATTATCCTAGTGGGCATCTTAGATACACTGGAAGTATTCAGTTATTTATTTTGTGTCTATTTAAATCAGACTCAAGACTCATCCTATTTGTTTTTATAAAGAATTCAACTGCAGCTGTGTTGATCGAGTCCATTCCATGCTCTCTGATTACTGTTTGATGCTGAGCAGAAGATCTAATCTTCAGTCCATCATCCTCAACACTGACCATCTATTTTCCAACTCAGGAATGAACATTTGAAATTGATTTCTTCTGCTTCCCTGGTGCATGTAGAGTAGAGAAATTCTTATAGAATTACAAGTATGGAGCCCTTGTTTAAAGCCCTGCTTTCTTATGAAAGTCGTACAATTAAGTTGAGAAACCTTGGCACTGAGGGTGGTGAATTTGAACACTAATAGTTTCCTTCTTCACTCTCACAAATTCCCCGATTTTCATTCTTTAGTTTGGGGTAAAGTTGTTCTCTCTCCTTTAATGGACCTCAAAATATCTCCCTTTTCTCTAGCCTTTTTCAAAAGTACCTAGATAACCTATTTTCTTTTTTTTAGCCACATCTTCTGACATGTGGGATCTAAAGTTCCCCTACCAGGGATCAAAGCATGCGCCCTGCAGTGGAAGTGCAGAGTCTAAACTCCTAGACTGCCAGGAAACTCCCTATGTGTGTGTGTGCTGAGTTGCTCAGTCGTGTCCAACTCTTATGTGATCCCATGACAGTAGCCTAACAGGCTCCTCTGTCCATGGGATTTTCCAGGCAAGAATACCAGAGCAGGTTGCCATTTCCTTTTCCAGGGGTTATTCCCAACCTAGGGATCAAACCCAAGCCTTCTGCATCTCTAGCATCGGCAAGTGGATTCTTTACCACCGTGCCACCTGAGAAGCCAGGGAAGTCCCTGTATAACCTTTTATATGAATTAAAATTACTATAAAAGACTGAAGGAAATGGTTTTGGAGCCACTTCTGCTTGCCTCTTTACGCTCAACAAAAAAGAAATCCTGAACAAAAAGCATGTAACATATGCATCAGTCAGTTCAGTCACTCAGTCGTATCCAACTCTTTGTGACCCTATGGACTGCAGCATGCCAGGCTTCCCTGTCCATCACCAACTCCCAGAGCTTGGTCAAACTCATGTCCAACAAGTCGGCGATGCCATCCAGCCATCTCATCCTCTGTGGTCCCCTTCTCCTGCATTCAATCTTTCCCAGCGTTAGGGTCTTTTCCAATGAGTCAGTTCTTCCATCAGGTGGCCAAAGTGTTGAAGTTTCAGCTTCAGCATCAGTCCTTCCAATGAATATTCATGACTGATTTCCTTTAGGATTGTCTGGTTGGATCTCCTTGCAGTCCAAGGGACTCTCAAGAGTCTTCTCCAATACCACAGTTCAAAAGGTTCAATTCTTCAGTGCTCAGCTATTTTTATAGTCCAACTCTCACATCCATACATGACCACTGGAAAAACCATAGCTTTGACTAGATGGACCTTTGTTGGCAAAGTAATGTCTCTGTTTTTTTAATATGCTGTCTAGGTTTGTCATAACTTTACTTCCAAGGATCAAGTATCTTTTAATTTCATGGCTGCAATCACCATCTGCAGTGATTTTGGAGACCCCCCAAAATAAAGTCTTTCACTGTTTCCATTGTTTCCCCTTCTATTTGTCATTAAATGATGGGATTGTATGCCATGATCTTAGTTTTCTGAATGTTGAGTTTTAAGCCAACTTTTTCACTCTCCTCTTTCACTTTCATCAAGAGGCTCTTTGGTTCTTCTTCACTTTCTGCCATAAGGGTGGTATCATCTGCATATCTGAGGTTATTGATATTTCTCCTGGCAATCTTGAATCAAACTTGTGCTTCCTCCAGCCCACCATTTCTCATGATATACTTTGCATATAAGTTAAATAAGCAGGGTGACAATATACAGCCTTGAAATACTCCTTTTCCTATTTGGAACCAGTCTGTTGTTCCATGTCCAGTTCTAACTGTTGCTTCCTGGCTTGCATACAGATTTCTCAGGAGGCAGATAAGGTGGCCTGGTATTCCCATCTCTTGAAGAATTTCCACAGTTTGTTGTGGTCCATGCAGTTGAAGGCTTTGGTGTAGTTAATAAAGCAGAAGTAGATGTTTTTCTGGAACTCCCTTGCTTTTTCAATGACCCAAAAGATGTTGGCAATTTGATCTCTGGTTCTTCTGCCTTTTCTGAAACCAGCTTGAACATCTTGAAGTTCACAGTTCACGTATTGCTGAAGCCTGGCTTGGAGAATTTTGAGCATTACTTTGCAGATGTGTGAGATGAGTGTAGTTGTGCAGTAGTTTGACCATTTTTGGCATAGCCTTTCTTTGGGACTGAAATGAAAATTGAACTTTTCCAATCCTGTGGCCACTGCTGAGTTTTCCAAATTTGCTGGCATACTGAGTGCAGCACTTTAACAGCATCATCTTTTAGGATTTGCAATAGCTCAACTGGAATTCCATCACCTCCGCTAGCTTTGTTCCTAGTATTGTTTCCTAAGGCCCACTTGACTTCACATTCTAGTATGTCTGGCTCTAGGTGAGTGATCACACCATGGTGCTTATCTGGGTCATGAAGATCTTTTTTGTATAGTTCTTCTGTGTATTCTTGCCACCTGTTCTTAATATCTTCTGCTTCTGTTAGGTCCATACCATTTCGGTCCTTTATTGTGCCCATCTTTGCATGAAATGTTCCCGAACATTTAGGAAAATTAGGTATCTCTAATCTTCTTAAAAAGATCACTAGTCTTTCCCATTCTATTGTTTTCCTTTATTTCTTTGCATTGTTTGCTGAGGATGGCTTTATCTCGCCTTGCTATTCTTTGGAACTCTGCATTCAAATGGGTATATCTTTCCTCTTTTCCTTTGCCTTTTGCTTCTCTTCTTTTCTCAGCTATTTGTAAGGCCTCCTCAGATAACCGTTTTGCCTTTTTGCATTCCTTTTCCTTGGGGGTGGTCTTGATCACCACCTTCTGTACAATGTCATGAACTTCTGTCCATAGTTCTTCAGGCACTCTGTCTAACAGATCTAACCCCCTAAATCTATTTGTCACTTTTACTGTATAATTGTTGACCATCTGGTGATGTCCATGTGTAGAGTCTTCTCTTGTATTGTTGGAAGAAGGTGTTTGCTATGACCAGTGTGCTCTCTTGGCAGAACTCTATTAGCCTCTGCCTTGCTTCATTCTGTACTCCAAGGCCAAATTTGCCTCTTACTCCAGGTGTTTCTTGACTTTCTACTTTTTCATTCCAGTCCCCTATAATGAAAAGGACATCTTTTTTGGGTGTTAGTTCTAGAAGGTCTTGTAGGTCTTCATAGAACTGTTCAACTTCAGCTTCTTCAGCAATACTGGTTGAGGCAGAGACTTGGATTACCATGATATTGAATGGTTTGCCTTGGAAACAAACAGAGATCATTCTGTCATTCTTGAGATTGCATCCAAGTACTGCATTTTGGACTCTTTTGTTGACCATGATGGCTACTCCACTTCTTCTGAGGGATTCCTGCCCACAGTAGTAGATACAATGGTCATCTGAGTTAAATTCACCCATTCCAGTTCATCTTAGTTCTCTGATTTCTAGAATGTTGATGTTCACTCTTGCCATCTCCTGTTTGACCACTTCCAATTTGCCTTGATTCATGGACCTAACATCCAGGTTCCTATGCAATATTGCTCTCTACAGCATTGGACCTTGCTTCTATCACCAGTCCCGTCCACAACTGGGTGTTGTTTTTGCTTTGGCTCCATCCCTTCATTCTTTCTGGATTTATTTCTCCACTGATCACCAATAGCATATTGGGCACCTACCGACCTGTGGAGTTCATCTTTCAGTGTCCTATCTTTTTTCTTTTTCATGCTGTTCATGGGGTTCTCAAGGCAAGAATACTGAAGTTGTTTGCCATTCCCTTCTCCAGTGGACCACATTCTGTCAGACCTCTCCACCATGACCCGTCCATCTTGGGTAGCCCCACAAGGCATGGCTTAGTTTCACTGAGTTAGACAAGGTTGTGGTCCGTGTGTTAAGATTGGCTAGCTGTCTGTGATTGTGGTTTCCCTCAGTCTGCCCTCTGATGCTGTCTCTCAGTGCCTACCATCTTACTTGGGTTTCTCTTACCTTGGGCGTGGGGTATCTCTTCACAGCTGCTCCAGCAAAGCACAGCCTGATCCTTACATCAGACGTGAGGTAGCTCTTCCCCTCTGCCGCCCCTGACCTCGGGGGTGGGGTAGCTCCTCCTGGCCGCTGCCCCTGACCTTGGACATGGAGTAGTTCCTCTTGGCCGTGCTTCTGCGCTGTCCATTGCAGCCGCCAAGCCAGACATCCTGGAATGTGAAGTCAAGTGGGCCTTAGAAAACATCACTAGGAACAAAGCTAGTGGAGGTGATGGAATTCCAGTGGAGCTATTTCAAATCCTGAAGATGATGCTGTGAAAGAGCTGCATTCAATATGCCAGCAAATTTGGAAAACTCAGCAGTGGCCACAGGACTGGAAAAGGTCAGTTTTCATTCCAATCCCAAAGAAAGGCAATACCAAAGAATGCTCAACTACCACACAATTGCACTCATCTCACACATTAATAATGCTCAAAATTCTCCAAGCCAGGCTTCAGCAATACGTGAACCATGAACTTCCAAATGTTCAAGCTGAAAAGGCAGAAGAACCAGAGATCAAATTGCCAACATCTGCTGGATCATCGAAAAATCAAGAGAGTTCAAGAAAAATATCAATTTCTGCTTTATTGACTATACTAAAGCCTTTGACTGTGTGGATCACAACAAACTGTGGAAAATTCTTCAAGAGATGGAATACCAGACCACGTGACCTGCCTCCTGAGAAATCTGTATGCAGGCCAGGAAGCAACAGTTAGAACTGGACATGGAACAACAGGCTGGTTCCAAATAGGAAAAGGAGTATGTCAAGGCTGTATATTGTCACCCTGCTTATTTAACTTATATGCAAAATATATCATGAGAAATGGTGGGCTGGAGGAAGCACAAGTTTGATTCAAGATTGCCAGGAGAAATATCAATAACCTCAGATATGCAGATGATACCACCCTTATGGCAGAAAGTGAAGAACCAAAGAGCCTCTTGATGAAAGTGAAAGAGGAGAGTGAAAAAGTTGGCTTAAAACTCAACATTCAGAAAACTAAGATCATGGCATCTGGTCCCATCACTTCATTGCAAATAGATGGTGGGACAGTGGCTGACTTTATTTTTCTGGACTCCAAAATCACTGCAGATGGTGATTGCAGCCATGAAATTAAAAGATACTTGCTCCTTGGAAGTAAAGATAAAAACCTAGACAGCATATTAAAAAGTAGAGACATTACTTTGTCAATAAAGGTCCTTCTAGTTAAGGCTATTACTTTTCCAGTGGCCATGTATGGATGTGAGAGTTGGACTATAGAGAAAGCTGAGTGCCAAAGAATTCATGCTTTTGAACTTTTGAGAAGACTCTTGAATGTCCCTTGGACTGCAAGGAGATCCAAACCATCCATCCTAAAGCAGATCAGTCCTAGGTATTCATTGGTAGGACTGATTTTGAAGCTGAAGCTCCAATACTTTGGCCACCTGATGCGAAGAGCTGACTGATTTGAAAAGACCCCAATGCTGGGAAAAGATTGAGGGCAGGAGGAAAAGGGATGACAGAGGATGAGATGGTTGGATCGCAGCACTGACTCAATGGACATGAGTTTGGGGGGACTCCGGTTGTTGGTGATGGACAGGGAGGCCTGGTGTGCTGCAGTTCACGGAGTTGCAAAGAGTCGGATACGACTGAGCGACTGAACTGAGCTGTATAATTGTAAGGGATTTGATTTAGGTCACACCTTAATAGTCTAGTGGTTTCTCCTTCTTTCTTCAATATAAGTCTGAATTTTGCAATGAAGAGTTCATGATCTGAGCCACAGTCAACTCCTGGTCTTGTTTTTGCTGACTGTACAGAACTTCTCCATCTTTGGCTGCAGAGACTACAATCAATCTGATTTCGGTATTGACCATCTGTTGATGTCCATGGGTAGAGTCTTCTCTTGTGTTGTTGGAAGATGGTGTTTGCTATGACCAGTGTGTTCTCTTGGCAAAATTCTGTTAGTCTTTGCCCTGCTTCATTTTTACTCCATGGACAAATTTGCCTGTTACTCTAGGTATCTCTTGACTTTCTACTTTTGCATTCCAGTCTCCTATGATGAAAAGGACATCGTTTTGGGGTGTTAGTTCTAGAAGGTCCTATAGATCTTCATAGAACCATTCAAGTTCAGCTTCTTCAGCATTACTGATCGGGGCATAGACTTGGATTACTGTGATATTGAATGGTTTGCCTTGGAAACGAACAGAGATCATTTTGTCATTTTGAGATTACACCCATAAATTGCATTTTGGACTCTTTTGTTGACTAAGGTGGCTACTCCATATCTTCTAAGGTATTCCTGCCCACAGTAGTATATATAATGTTCATCTGAGTTAAATTCACCCATTCCTTTCCATTTTAGTTCACTGATTCCTAAAATGTTGGTGTTCACTCTTGCCATCTCCTGTTTGACCACTTTCAACATACCTTGATTCATGGACCTAACATTCTGGGTACCTATGCAATATTGTTCTTTATGGCATCAGGCTTTACTTCCACCAATCACATTCACGACTGTGTATTGTTTTTGCTTTGACGCTGTCTCTTCATTCTTTCTGGAGTTATTCCTCTGCTTGTTTCCAGTAGCATCCTGGGCACCTACCAATTTGGGGAATTCATCTGGCAGTGTCCTTTCTTTTTGTCTTTCATATTCTTCATGGGTATGCATATGCATAACTGGCTGAATTTGTTGGCAGGGGATAGGAATGGGATATAGGAAGGACAAATAGGAAAGATAAACACATTTGTAATGAACATATCCTTATATTCTGATTATGTGCACAGGTAAAGATCTGTAACAATACCAAGTAATTTTTTAAAAAAGTTATGTCTGAGCTGTGAGATTGGTGGTGAGGAAAATGTCTCTACTTTTAACCTTATATATAATTGTGAAATATTTAGAAGAATTTTCTGTTTTGTTAATTAGAAAAGAAAGATTAACTCAGGAAGCTAAATAGATCAAGCTAGAGTTTATATAAATATTCAGTTTAGGATACTTAGAGTTATCACTAAGTTAAAGACACTGCCTAAACTTTAAGATACTGTGCTCACTTGGGTGATGGATATATATAACAAAAGTTTGGTTGTTTATTTAAAACAAATTTTTTATTACTGTTTGAGCTATTTGAAAACTAAAACTCCAGTTATGAAAAAAGAGCAATGTAAGGTCTCCTGCACTGCAGGCAGATGCTTTACCCTCTGAGCCACCAGGGAAGCCAGCATATGCTTCCAAAGGGTACATTTTTTGGAGCTTTTGAAGATGTGGGATAGGGAAAAAAAGTCAGGCAAAGGTCTAGTTCTTCAACAAAAACAAGAAATTAACATGCTTTAAGCTACTGAGAAACATATTGAGCCATCTTCATGCTGATTGTTAGTCTGGAGGCCATTAGAAACACAACCAGGCAGGATTCTGACAAGCCAGTCTTGGTTTAATTTAGAACAATTTCTTCTTGTGTAGTAGAATAACAGACTTAGAAGTTGAGAGCTGGACAGAAGGATACATGTTTACCTGAGAATCCCAAAGTTCTTTGTTTTAGGAAACAGGAGGGATGAGAACCAAGTAACCAGAAACATTCCCATAGAAAGAGTTGCTCCAGTGGAGGGTAGAGACTTTACAGGTCTTCAAACAAGGAACTGGAACCTCCATGACACTTGGGAACTTGAATCTTAGAGATTTAGTTTAAGGAAAGACATTTTGTCTCTTACCCACAGGCAAGTTCTTGCTATCCAGTTGAACCATAAGAAGATAAAACTAAGAATTGAAACCTTTCTTTAAAAAGGTTTAAAAAAAGGACTTTACTAACAACTGTTAGTAGTTGAGCAACTGAGTCACCAGCAGCAACAAAGGAGGAAAGAGGTACATGACTGTGCCTGCTAAGTCACTTCAGTCGTGTCCGACTCTTTGTGACCCCGTGGACTGTAGCCCACCAGGTTCCTCTGTCCATGGGATTCTCCAGGCAAGAGTACTGGAGTGGGTTGCCATTTCCTCCTCCTGGGGATCTTCCCCACCCAAGGATTGAACCTGCATCTCTTATTTCTCCTGGTTTGGCAGGCAGGTTCTTTACCAATAGCACCATCTAAGACCATGAGTTAACTCAAGTGAAGTATTGTCATCAAAATTACATCAGAGAATTTTATCATTTTAAAAGAAACAGAATAGTAGGATAGTGTAGTGGTATTAACAAAACTCTGTCAGGTTCATGGTTTCCCAAATACCTCATTTGCTCCTTAAACTAAACGAAATAAAACTGTTGGCTCTGGGCTCTGCCTCCCTGTCTGACCACATCCCTGCTGTGACTGTATCTTCCCCTGTCTGTTCTGCTCAAACCAGCTTGTCCTCCATGCTCTTCTTTGAACAAGTCACAATAAACCTATGAAATGTTTCTTATTAAAGCAACATTAAAATTCAAGTGTCACCACGTATTTGGATATTTGCATTTTGAAAATTATTTCATAATTTAAAAAACCCAACTTTCTGATTCTTCTTGTGAGCATGAACACTAATTGAGCATGTCACTATGCTAAGTTCTTTCTCACCCTGCATCTCAGAAGGAAGATGTAATTTCTTTTTGATGTGTACCATTTTGGCAGTCTTTATTGAATTTGTTATCATATCGCTTCTGTTGTATGTTTTGGTTTTTTTGGCCACAACGTTTGTGGGATCTTAGCTCTCTGACCAGGGATTAAATCCACGACCCCTGCATTGGAAGGTGAATTCTTAACCACTTTACCTCCAGCGAGGTCCTAAGGTGTGATTTTTATCCCTGTAATACAGATGAGAAAACTGAGGAAAGCTAGGAGAATGTCAGAGAAAACAGTAAAGCTATGTCTTTTTAATCAATATTTTTAAAAAATTTTTCTGAGGTAATACAAGATTTGGGCTGATATGTGTATTTGTGAAGAACTTTTGAAAATCTATATAATTTAAAAAAACTTTTAAGGTTTTCTTTTAGTGGTTGACATAAGATTTTGCTTATTCTCAATATAGAAAAATTCTTTGTCTATGTACACACATACACACACACACACACACACACATGCACACACTGGAGTACTATCCATGTTTTCCCCAAAGCTATAAAAAGGTTACTTGATCTAAAAAAAGATATTCAGCTTCACATCTTATGAGATCCTATATAGTTTTAATATCTGTCCTGCCCTGCAGCTATCTCCTAACAATAAACTATACATAGGAATTATAGTGTAAGGGAAAAATAAAGATATATAGTGACACCAATATGTGAAAGCAAAACACCTGGAAATTCAGTGAAAATATTAATAAACTCAGTGAAAAATTCAAACTATTATGTAGATAAGAAAGAAATGAAGAGTTAGTTTAATTGAATAGATGTTTTGGTATTATTTGAAAATAAAGTGACTTAAAATGTTTCCTCTCTTGTTTCCAGATTATTCTTTTGTGAGTCTGACCATTTAATTTTAGTCTTAGGTCGGTTTACAAATGAAAGTGAAAGTGTTAGTCACTCAGTTGTGTCTGACTCTTTGTGACCCCATGGACTGTAGCCTTCCAGGCTCCTCTGTCCATGGAATTATCCAGGCAAGGATACTGGAGTGGGTAGCCATTCCCTACTCCCGAGGATCTTCCTGACCCAGGGATCAAACTCTGGTCTCCAGCATCAAACTCTGGTCTCCTGCATTGCAGATTTAAATTCTTTACTGTCTGATCCATAAATAAATGTTGAGGTTTTTGCTCAATGGGTTGTATTCTTCTCAGAGAAGCAATGAATTACCTCTATATTACCAAGGTTTTCATTCAAAGAAGTATATTCTAGAATTCTGGTCTGGGAATGATGTAATATTTGTAAGGTATTCTTGTAGAGTCAATAAGGTCAATAACTCAATCACCTTATTATATTAAACAAGTAGATTCCTCTCAAGATACTTTCTTCTAATCCTATAGGTGAAATAGAACCAGCTTAGGAAAATTTGAGCGTGTGGGCTCAAGGTAAAGAAGCTGGCCAGAGAAAGAAGGAGATGCCAGGGATAGATCCTGAGGATGGAAACTGTGGTGGCCTTGAAAAGAAGCAACTGTGGAGGTTTGTCTGGAGGATCCTGTGGACAGGGAGGCAAGTTCCCACTGAAAGGAAAAAAAAACAAAACAAAACATGTGCCTCCATTCTTTTTTTGATTTTGGTAAAATACACATAATATAAATTTACTATTTTAACCATTTTTAGATGTTCAATTCAGTAGCATTAAGTATATTCACATTATTGTGCAAACATCACCACTACCAGTCTCCAGAACTTCTGTACCATTTCATATCCAATCTCCATGTCTCAATAATTCCCATTCCTCTCTCCCCTTAGCCGCTGGTCAACACTATTCTATTTTCTATGTCTATGAATTTTCCAATGATAGGTACCTTATATACTATAGACTGGACTTTTGTGTCCCACCCTGCATTCGTATGTTGAGATTCTCATCACTAATGTGATAATATTAAAAAGTGGGACTTTAGGTGATTAGGTCATGAGGGCAAAGTCTCATGGATTGGGTTACTGTCCTCATTAAAATAAAAGACTCTGAGGGATTAGCACTGAAATAGGGATTCCCTGGTGGCTCGGACGGTAAAGCATCTGCCCACAATGCCAGAAACCTGGGTTCGATCCCTGGGTCGGGAAAACCCCCTGGAGAAGGCAATGGCACCCCACTCCAGTACTCTTGCCTGGAAAATCCCATGGACGGAGGAGCCTGGTAGGCTGCAGCCCATGAGGTCACAAAGAGTCGGACACGACTGAACGACTTCACTTTCACTATATACGTTATCAGGTGTAAGTGAGAGAGCTAGTAGGAAGTTGCTGTATAACACAGGGAGCTCAGACTGGTGCTCTGTGATGACCCAAAGGGGTGGGATAGGGGCGGGTGGGAGAGTGGCTCAGGAAGGAGGGGACATACCTGTACTTATAGCTGATCCACATTGTAGTATGGCAGAAACCAACATAACATTGTAAATAATTATCCTGCAATATATATATATATATATCTTTTTTTTTTTTTTGAGGAGAGACTCCAGAGACCTCCCTTGTCCCTTCTGCCATTTGTAGACATAGCAGGAAGAAGACTGTCTATGAACATCAGACACTGGATCTTCCAGCACTTTGACATTGAACTTCCTAGCCTCTAGAAATGTAAGAAAATTAATGCTTGTTGTTTATAAGCCACCAAGTCCATGGAATTTTGTTGTAGAAGTCAGAATTGACTAAAACAAAATAAAAATGGAAACATACGTTCTTTTGCATCTGATATTTCACTTAGTGTAACATTTTCAAATTTCTTCCTTGGTGTAGCATGTATCAGAATGTTATTCCTTTTTAAGGGTGAATAATATTCCCTCCTATGGAAATACCACATTTGTTTTTCCATTAATCTGTTGATGTACATTTAAGTGTTTTCCATCTTTGGTTATTGTGAATAATGCTGACATAAACACGGGCTGTACTAATATCTATTTGAATCCCTGCTTTGAACCCTTTTCAGTATATACTCAGAGTGGTGTTTTTAAATTTTAGAACTTTTAATTGAACTACAACAAATAGAATGGAGCAGGAATCATACATGAACAGTTTAATAAATTGTTCTTAAGCAAATACACGTGTGAGATCAGAAGGCAGATCAAAACACAGAACCTTACCGGAACCACAAATCTTACCTGTTTCCTGTCCCTCTCCAGGAGTGCCTAACCTCCTGACTTTTAACCTCTTAGATCAGTCTTGTCTGATTTGAACTTTATACAAATAGAATCATACAACATGTACTCACTTTTGTCACTCAACATTATGTTTGTGAGACTATGAATATTGATTCTGAAGTTAGCAAGATCTCAAAAAAATCCATATTGCTACAATGTAGTTTTAGTTTGTCCATTCTCACTGATACATAATGTCCCATTATTGAATATTGCACAATCTATATGCTCATCCAGGATCAGTGAAAATTATGCTTCCATTTAAAACTCTTTGATTCTCACAAAAAGCATACGTGGTTGAAAGTCCTTGTACAGGAATCTGCCTGCAATGCAGGAGACCCTGGTTCAATCTTTGGGTCCAGAAGATCCCCTGGAGGAGGAAATGGCAACCCATTGCAGTATTCTTATCTGGAGAATCCCATGAACAGAGGAGCTGGGCAGGTTATAGTCCATGGGGTGGCAAAGAGTAAGACAAAACTGAGTAACTAACACACACACACACATTCTGACAAAAAGCATAGCTGGTTGAGAGTACTTGTAGAGGAACTCAGGGAGTTGGACCATCCTGTCATCTCTTGTACTGTAAGAGAATATATTAACAAGGCAACTATGTACTTTGTCTTGGAAAAAAGCCATCAATTAAACAATTTGACTTTCAATCCATATTTGGGGTTCTCTTCGATCTGTTGGTACTTCCATTCAGCTGGGGCTTCCTGATGACAAGAAAAATACTCTTCCTTTTTTTATCCTTTCCTTAGGGATACTTACCTAGACAATCTGGAAATTGTTCTTTCCCCTCCACATTAAAGGGTGATCCAACATTAGTCATTCTATATTTTAATGTCAATATAGGTTAGAGGCCTTGCCCCTGAAGTCGTATCCTAAGGAATGGAGGTAGGGTGGCAGGAAGATGTGGGAGTAAGAGTGAGCATCCAGCCTGAGTGCTGGCTCATTCTGTCAGCCACAGGATCTGCATTTCTTGGAACATTCAATGTGTTCCTTTTGACTCAACTCTCCCTTCAAACCTCCTCTCCATTCTACCGGCACCAGACCAGAACATTCCAGGGTGATTCCCCACTTTTTCCTACCCAGTCTCCTCAGAGCTATTCTAGTCTGTTACTCTAGTTTCCGCTGTCCCTTCTTCCTACCCCTACTCCTACCGCCATGACTATGTTGAAGAGCTGTATTCAGACTCATGCTCCAGAATGTTTTCAGCCTTGCAGTATTTGTCCCTTAGAGGTATTCCTTTTGGGTGAGTAGCACATGACATGGCCTTATTGTTTGCTTTGCTAAAAGTTATATTATGGAATATCAAGAAGCTCTAGTAGTAGGAGATGGATTAAAGAGATAATGGCTAAAATGCCTCAAGCTTTAGGGCACACAGGATCCAGATCTTCTTGCCTTTAAGGACTTTAGCAGTGGACTCTGTTCATGTTGGTTCATCTTGTGTTGATGGCAGTGAGACTTAGCACAAAGAACATAAGAGCTATGGACTAAATTGTATCCCCCCTCAAATTCATTTGTCAATGCCCTACACCCAATGTGACCATATTTGAAGATAAGGCTTTTAGGAGGTAATTAAGGTTAAGTAATAACGCTTCCATGGTGGTTCAGATGGTAAAGTATCCACCTGCAATGCAGGAGACCTGGGTTTGATCCCTGATTCAGGAAGATCCCCTGGAAAAGGGAATGGTTACCTACTCCAGTATAATTGCTTGGAGAAGTGCATGGACATAGGAACCTGGCAGGCTATATTCCATGGGGTTGCAAAAAGTCAGATACAACTGAGTGACTAACACTTTCACTTTCACTAAGGTTAAATAAAATCATAAGATGGTAAGAATGGGGCTTTAGTACTGGTGGCTTTATAAAGAGAGGAAGACAGAGATTCTTTTGTCACCACGGGAAGGCATAGCCAGAAAGGTAATGGTCCACAAGCCAAGAAGAAGGCTGTCACAGGAATCAAATGCAACAGCGCCTTAATCTTGGGCTTCCCAGCCTCCAGAATGGTAACAAGTAAGTTTTTGTGTTTAATCCACCCAATCTATGTCATTTTGTTTTGGCAGCTGGAAATGACTAATACAATGTGTCTCAAAGCTAAGCTCTGTGTCTTTGAATGAGTCACTTAGGCTCTTTGAGTGGTTTTCTAATTTGTCAATAGACAAATAAATACTTATTTCCGCACAAGTGGCTGGAGTATCAATGAGATAGCACACCTAAAGTATGATGAATGTAGAGTGAATTCTTAAAAGGTTACTTCCTTTTCCTCTTTCCATCATTCATTTCTTATCACCTGATCACAACTGTAAACTGTGAAGGGGCCCACAATGCCACCACTACTTTCAGTAGGACATAATAATAAAAACAGCTAAAAAATATTAAGTACTTCATATAGATAAGACATTGTACCTGACAGTTTATTTGCATTGCTGTTGTTCAGTCACTAAGTTATGTTTGACTCTTTGTGACCCCATGAACTACAACACGCCAGGCTTCCCTGTCGCTCATTATCTCCTGGAGTTTACTCACACTCATGTCCATTGAGTCAGTCATTATCTTATTTAATTGTATTATTTGCATTCTTCTTATTATTTGCATATTATTACACATGAACAATTTGAAATAAACATGGTTATTCCTCTTAATGGGTAAGGAAACTGAGGCTTGGAGGAGACAGGTAAATTCTCCAGACTACAGAGTTATTGTACAGTGGAGCTAAGATTCAGATCCATGGCTGTCTGACTCCCTGGGCTGTGTTCTTAATCATTTTCTTATTCCCAAGTATATGATTATTGCTCATTCAACCCGAAGGGCACAGGAGATTCAATCACTGCTCTCATGCACCTCACTATCTAGCAGGAAAGGCAGAAGTGAAAATCAATAATTAGTAAGTAGTGTGATAAATGTTAAATTTGCACAGGATGTTACTCAGTACAGCAGACAGCCAAGTGTCTGAGGAGGCCAAGGAATAGTTCCAGAATCAGTCCGCTGGAGTGACAAGGTTGAGAAGGACATTTCAGGCTGAGGGAATAAAAGCATAAGGGCAAGGCTCATTGAAGAGCCCCATGGAGTTCTGGGTGCCTGGAGTCAAGGACACACACTAGGGAAATGCAGTCAATGAAGCAGGAGAGGTTTGTTGAGACCAGATTATGAAGAACATTTAGATGACATACAAAGGCATTTAAACTCGCTGCTGCAGAACATAAGACATTCTTGAATGTGTTCCCCCTTGAGACAGTGTTTCTTCATAAAAAGGTCTGTGTCCCTTTTGTCTCTGAGTATCCAAAGCCTAGCAGGGGCAGTTACTCAGCCAATATCTGTTGAATGAAAAAGTGAATGAATAAGTAAAAGGAAAATGCATCACAATGTATACTTTGACTGCAGAGGTACAGGGTTAGAGTTTGCCAAGATGAAGGCAATAGATGACAGTGGAATTGTGTAGCAAAGGTGTAATTAGGGGTATATTGAAAAGTCATCCAGGAGAGTGACTGTAATTAAACAATACAGAAAATTTAGTGGGTTAATTGAGGGCAGTGCAACTTGAGGTGGAGGAAGGGAGAAGCAGATTTGAAGAGCATGCAGTTGGGTTTTGGATATGTTGTACGAGAATGGTTGGAATCTGCTAAGTTAAAATTTCTAGCTGCCACTAGGGTTTGAAAGTTCAAGCTAAGAGGGATTCTATTAAAACCATGGCAATACCTGCTGACTTTGAGAGACAATATGTATAGCAAGACTAGGAGTTGTGGAGTAAAACCTTAAGGATGAGCAAGTATTTTCCAGAGATTAATATATGGTATGGAATCTTATTTTGTCATCAGGGATAGAGATAGAGGAGCCTAGAATGTGAGCTTCAGAAGAGTAAGGAATAAGCTGAATCTTGTGGCTTGAAATTAAAGGAAAATTCAAAAGGGCATGTATTCAACAGGATTAAATTCTACAGAGGGAAGTAAATTTAGCACTACTTGCTATGTATTGTTTAGCATTATATTTATTGGGGAAATTATATGCTATCTATGGAATTAATTCTAAAATAATTTGAGGGGCTGTTTGGCTTGGTACTATATTTTTTCCATGACTTGGATGTATTTTATATTCAGCAGTAGAAACTGAGCATTTTAAAAAAGTATATCATACCCTAGATGACATTTTCATGAAAAAAAAAAAGAAAGATGTTAATATAGTGTAATACCAGGGGGACAGAGTAAATGCAATTGCTTGTTTGCTCAGGACATCATTAAGTAAGCTCTTGGTAGGTGAATAAAATGAAACCCGAGTGGGAATTTTAGGGCAACTAGTATGATAACTTTTTTGGTGGAAAGCACTCTTCAGGATGACAAAGTGAATATAATATCTCTTGAGTATGTGGGAACAGTCTGAGAGGCTTTGGACAGAATGATCTTATTACAAATAGAAGCATAACTGAAGATTCAGCATAAAGATTCATTTGCAAATATAAGAATCGTTTTCATGGTTGGGAAGGAGTTAAGACATTTTGTTGTTCAGCCGCTAAGCCATGTTCGACTCTTTCAGATCCCATGAACTGCAGCACGCCAGGCTTCCCTGTCCTTCATTGTCTCCCAGAGTTTGCTCAAAGTCGTGTCCATTGTGTTGATGATGCCATCCAACCGTCTCATCCTCTGTTAGTCCCTTCTCCTGCCCTCACTCTTTCCCAGCTCAGGGTCTTTCCAATGAGTTTGCTTTTCACATCAGGTGGCCAAAGTACTGGAGTTTCAGCTTCAGCAACAGTCCTTCCAATGAATATTCAGGGTTGATTTCCTTTAGGATTGACTGGTTTGATCTCCTTCCTGTCCAAGAGACTCTCAAGAGTCTTCTCAAGTGCAACAATTCAAAAGCATCAATTCTTTGGCACTCAGCTGCCTTTGTCTATCTCTTACATCCATACATGGCTGCTGAAAAACCAAAGCTTTGACTATATGGACCTTTGTCAGCAAAGTGATTTGTACTTTTTAATGTGCCATCTAGGTTTGTCATAGCTTTTCTTCCGTGGAGCAAGCATCTTTTAATTTTGTGGCTGCAGTGTCTGAAGTGACTTTAGAACCCAAGAAAATAAAATCTGTCACTGTTTCCACTTTCTCCCCAACTATTTGCCATGAAGAGATGGGACCACCTGCCATGATCTTGGTTTTCTGAATGTTGAGCTTTAAGCCAGCTTGTTCACTCTACTTTTTCAACCTCATCAAGAGGCTCTTTAGTTTCTCTTTGCTTTCTGCCATTAGAGTGCTATCATTTGCATATATGAGGTTGTTGGTACTTCTTCCAACAATCTTAATTACAGCTTATAATTCATCCAGGCCAGCATTTTGCATGATGTATTCTACATATAAGTTAAATAAGCAGGATGATAATATACAGCCTTGATGAGCTCCTTTTTCAATTTTGAACTAGTCTGTTGTTTCATGTCCAGTTCTAACCTTTGCTTCTTGACCTGCATACAGGTTTTTCAGGAGGCAGGTGGGTGGTCTGGTATTCTCATCTCTTTAAGAATTTTCAACAGTTTGTTGTGATCCACATAGTCAAAGGTTTTAGTGTAGTCAATGAATCAGAAGTAGCTGTTTTTCTCTTGCTTTCTCTATGATCCAGTGTACATTGGCAATTTAATCTCTGTTTCCTCTGCCTTTTCTAAATCTAGCTTGTATGTCTGGAAGTTCTCAGTTCACAGATGGGATTTTCCCAAAGACTCAGTCTGTAAAGAATCCACCTGCAATTCAGGAGACTTGGGTTCGATCCCTGTGTCAGGAAAATCCCCTGGATGGGGGTACGGCAACACGCTTCAGTATTGTTGCCTGAAGAATTCCATGGACAGAGGAGCCTAGCAAGCTACAGTTCATGGGGTTGCAAAGAGTCAGACAGACTGTGTAACTAACTCTTTCACTAAAACTTTTTAGTTTTTAATTATTTAGAAATTTATGTTATACTTCAGTTTTTTAAATATTTGTTGAATCTATAGGATAAATGTGCCTAGTCTATGTAAAACATCTGTTCTATGCAAAGGAAAAAGAAATCTATGTATCATTAAAAATTTTTTAACAGAAGCATAATATATATGGAAAAAGTGTAGATAAGGGTGCAACTCAATGATTTTTTTGGAGGGGGTCTGTGTTGAGTCTTCTTTGCTGCTTGGGCTTTTCTCTAGTTGTGGCAAGTGGAGGCTACTCTCGAGTTGCAGCGTGTAGACTTCTCTGCATTGCAGTGGCTTCTCTTGTTTCCGAGCACAGGCTGTAGGATGAGCGGGCTTCAGAAGTGTGGCACTTGGGCTCAACAGTTGTGGCTCCTGGGCTCTAGAGCACAGGCTTGATAGTTGTAACACACAGGCTGACTTGCAACACAGCAAGTGGGATCTTCCCACTCCAGGGACTGAACACATGTCTCCTGCATTGGTAGGCAGATTCTTTACCACTGAGCCACCAGGGAAACCCCCAATGAAGGATTTTTTCACCAGCTGAATGCAACTGTGAAATCTACTCCCAGACCAAGAAACATAACATCAGCAACAACCAAGACATTTTCTTTAAGCCCCTCTCTGGTCATCTGCCTTCTACAACATAAAATCTTCAACTTTAAACACTAGATTCCATCAGATTCTCTACCATGTAAACTGATAACAGTTCCTTGAAGGTGAAACATTTATTGATTCATTTATTTTCTTCTTTATTTTAGCTCTAGACTCATCCATGGCTGACTTTGTTGATCTTTACCTGAAGGCCTCATGTAGGGTTTGGAACATGGTAGGCTTTCAATAATTAGATTGACTAATAAGAATAGAAGTGAGGACATGAGCCAGAAATTATTCTTTGTGATAAAGGGGTTTGGTCTTGGTGATACTGAAGTACCAACCTACAGCTGAGCCAATTTTCATTCTTAGCATAACTCAGAATAGAGCAGAAAGAGAAGAGTAATTCCCTGGGGCTGCTTAGATCTTCTGTGATAGGATCTGAGAAAGGAGGGTTGATAACTTCACCATTTCTGATTCTGTTATGACACCAGAATGATTGTCTAATACAGTCTGACAAAATTCTGGCAGAGAATGTGAGCAAATGTTTCCCTTTCATTCCTTGGGGAAGTTAAAATAGTCACTTTCTGGAGACCACAAGGAAGTTACATTTGAAGGAAATGAATTTCACTAGTAGTATTTATCATTGCTCTTCTTTCTATGTATTAGAATTTTCTTCCAATCTATTTACTGATTAAATATTAGAGACATATAAAATGACTACAAAATAGTCAATTATATCTAATGCTGCATTTAGTTGCCTAAATATTGTCAATAACCTTGATTTTCTTAACCTTCCATTATCCAAATGGAATTTAATTCAATGGTACTAATAAAAATTAAAATGAAGTGAATGCTTATTACAAACCAGCCCTGTCATTTAAGTAAGTGAACTAATTAATGCCTCAGTTTTTCACACTTTACATTTTGTGTTATTCTCATTTTTAAGAAAAGGAGGCTTATAGAAGATCAGCCACTGGTCAAGGCCACAGATCAAGGGGGTCTTTCATTAGAGGCTCAAATCCAGGACTATCTGGATTCAGAACCTGGGCTTCTACCTGTTCTAAGATTTTCAGTATCTCATCCATTCTGATACTTTGGGTTTTTTACCCACTATTAGATCCAAAATATTGGCTTCCCAGGTGATTCAGTGGTAAAGAATCTGCCTGCCAATGCAGGAGATCAAAGGTTCGATTCCTGGGTGGGGAAGATCCCCTGGAGAAGGAAATGGCAAACCTACTCCAGTATTCTTGCCTGGGAAATCCCATGGGCAGAGGAGCCTGGTGGGCTACAGTCCGTTGGGCCACAAAAGTGTATGACACAACTTAGCGACTCAACAGCAGCAGTTTACCTACTGCTGCTGCTGCTGCTGCTGCTAAGTCGCTTCAGTTGTGTCTGAGTCTGTGCAACCCCATAGACAGCAGTCCACCAGGCTCCGCCGTCCCTGGGATTCTCCAGGCAAGAACACTGGAGTGGGTTGCCATTTCCTTCTTCAATGCGTGAAAGTGAAGTCGCTTAGTCTTGTCCGACTCTTGGCGATCCCATGGACTGCAGCCTACCAGGCTCCTCCGTCCATGGGATTTTCCAGGCAAGAGTACTGGAGTGGGTTGCCAGTGCCATCTCTGGCAGTTTACCTAAGTTCTCTTTAAAACTTAATGATCAAGCAGAAATCCTTTTAACTAGAAAAAGAATGCATATGTCTGTGTTTGCTATATTTCCAAAACTACTAAAGTTCCATGGAACATGGTTTCAGTTGCTATAATCTACACCTCTCTTAGGTAACTAAATAACACAATCGGCTGCATAGCAATGTACCATAAAAGGTTCATGATGATTTTCACAGAAAAATACATACAAGACAAACATATGCAAAGAAAATATTTTTAGTCTGATAGTACAGTACCTTGAAAAGTACAGTAGTACAGTGCAGCAGCTGGCATACAGGAGCTGGCATCGAGTGAACAAGCAAGAAGAGCTACTGACTGGAGGAGGGAGTGGTGGTGGGAGATGGTAGAGCTGAAGGATTGTCAACAGTAAAAGACGGAAAATAATTTCACTCATGCCTGATGTTGATGGAATACATGTTCACAGCTTTGTAAGTTCACAACTTGAAGGTTTGTATGTAGGGGACTCACTGTAACTAGCCTAGAAGAGAATTGAGAACTAAGGTTAGGCTCTCTTCCATATAAAACCTTTCCAGACTTCCTTTAGGTCAAGTCATCTTCTCTGGCTTGTCCCATGGAGCCCTTGATGACCTGTTCTCCAGCTTTGTTTCACACTATGCTCCCACTGTGAATTTTCCCACCTTTATGAACTTCTTAATATACCTTAGACATTTCTTCAAAGTCTTTGAGAACTATCTTGGAAACCAAAAACATGCATGCATCTATGTTTGCTTAATTTCCAAAACTACTAAAGTTCAATGAAACATGATTTCAACTGCTGTAATCTACAACTCTTGTACGTGTAACTTTAAACACAGTAAGACACCACATAGGTGACAAGGAGACAGGTAGCAATAAAAATAAAATAATGTTACTTTTGTCTTTTAAAAATGAATCACACAAATGAAGAAATAAATCTCTTTAAAACCTCGTAGATTCCTTTAGGCCACGTAAAGAGAGAAATGGAATGTGTCCAATTAAAAATGATTGAGAAACGTTATTCTTTACTTTGAAACAGACATCACTTTAATTATAATTTTTTATTCTCAGCTCAAGAGTAAAAAGACAAATTTTATATAACTGGATAGCTATTACAAAGCTAACCAGATACCTTTGTCTTTCTTCTTGCTTTTATATTAAGCCCTATAGACTAAGAGCCTGGCTATAAATAAAACTATTGATGTTAAAAGGTCATGGCTGCGACCTTTCACATGTTTCTTTTCCACTGTATCTATATACACTGTATACTTTACCCAGAGAAGAGATTCTTTATTTAAGAGAGCTTAAACTGTTCAAATTTGTAATGTACTGGGGATTTTGGAATGTCTAGGGGACTTAGTGGATAAAGAACTGACCTTTCATCTCTGAACCCAGACACAGCCCAACCTCAGATAAGTGAAAAAGTTTTGTGTCAGTTGCCTGTATGATAAACTGGTACTATCCACTATCTTCCAACCCAATTAAGCATTTACTGGCAGATCTGGCCTCAAGAGGCACATGAAGTACAGAAATGGAATTACTTCTACTCCTAGAGTGGGTGTCTGAAACTTCAAGATAGGATTTCAAGGTTTTAAGTGGAAAGCTTTGACCAAAGTAGTATCTACAGCTGGAAAACCATAGACCCCTGTGAAAACTACCCCTCCTTCCCACAGTCACATGCAAATTTGAGATACTGGAATACTTTTCAATATTCATACTTTTGTTTGGTGTGTCATTAAATACAATTTGTAAGATTTTAAAAATTCTATTTCTTTACAGAAAAAAAAATAACTTGAATGTAGTAGGGAGTAGCAGTTGTATGACATCATTAGAAGCATGCAATACAATTTGCTGTTATTAGAGCCAACTTAACATTCACAGAATCATAGAAGAGTGTGGACTAGAATTTCTCAAATATTAAATAAAATACCCATTTCTGCATTTTATTTCATAGTAGGTGATATGAAGTGTTGACATTTTCATTTTATTATTTAGATTTTACTTGGTTCTCTGGTATCTCAGGTGCTAAAGAGTCTGCCCGGAGAAGGCGATGGCACCCCACTCCAGTACTCTTGCCTGGAAAATCCCATGGATGGAGGAGCCTGGTGTGCTGCAGTCCATGGGGTCACAAAGAGTCGGACACAACTGAGCAACTTCCCTTTCACTTTTCACTTTCATGCATTAGAGAAGGAAATGGCAACCCACACCAGTGTTCTTGCCTGGAGAATCCCAGGGACGGGGGAGCCTGGTGGGCTGCCATATCTGGGGTCGCACAGAGTCGGACACGACTGAAGCGGCTTAGCAGCAGCAGCAGCAGCAAAGAGTCTGCCTGCAATGCAGGACACCTGAGTTTAATTCCTGGGTCAGGAAGATCCCCTGGAGAAGGAAATGGCAACCCACTCCAGTATTCTTGCCTGGAAAAATCCCATGGACAGAGGAGCCTGGTGGGTTACAGTCCATGGGATTTCAAAGAGTAGGACATGACTGAGTGACTAATACAATATTAAAATGAATTTTTTAATGAGTGAAATATTGGAAATAATTAAAGGACCATATAAGCTTCTTGAGGACATGATCGCTGTTTTTTGCTTCTTTGATTTTTCAGATATACAACCCAGTAATGCACAGTAGATGTACACGTTCTCCTTTACAACGAATGAATGACCAGAGGCGTTATTCCATGTCAGGAGGTCATTGTAAGTTTTTTTAAAAAAATGCTACATGTTTCAGTTTTGCAAAAATAATGAGTGGGGGGGGGGGGAGGTTGAGCAATTCATACCAAAATATTCAAATACTTAAAAATTTCAGCAATGAAAAGCATCAGGTTAAACTTGTAAACGCTTTACTGCAATGGGAGGTAACAGAATGATTAGAGGGAAGACAATGGCCAATGTCATTTAAGTAAATTTTTATTTACATTCTACTAAGAACTTTGTAACATGCAATTCTACATCAATTATTTTAAAATTAACAGAAGAAAAACAAACAATGTTTTTCCCCCTGAGTATATATGCCATATGATAGGGAAAATAAAGTGTTGTAAAAACTATTAATTTGATCACTTTTGTTGGATTGCAGGTTATTTTCACTTTTTAATATTTTTCCATATTTTGGCCACTATTAGACAATAAACATCATTATTCTTTTTTACCAGAAAAAATAACCTCTGAAATAAATACTGCTCCCTAAATTCAACCTCATTACACCTTTCTGTTTAGTCATCACTCATATTTGAAAAACTAAGTATAGACTCACTCTGTAAATGTTGGATGTTACACGGGAGAATACTTGAACATTTTTCAGTTATGAGTAATTTGACTTGAAATTTGAGTGAAGGTGAACTCAGTTAAGGTGAAGGACTCACATTTAAGAGCAGAGGTAAGAATTGCTGGAATGGAACAAAAATTTGAATGTACTTAAAGGGTCTGTGAGCCCATCTTTGTTTTGTAAGTAAGTTCATTTGTATCATTTTTTAGATTCCACATATAAATGGTATCATATGATATTTGTCTTTCTCTGTCAAAAATAAATTTATGGTTACCAAAGGGGAAAGGTGGAGTATGAAAGTGAAAGTTGCTCAGCTGCGTCTGACTCTTTGTGACCCCATGGACTGTATAGTCCACGGAATTCTCCAGGCTAGAATACTGAAGTGGGTAGCCTTTCCTTTCTCCAGGGGATCTTCCCAACCCAGGGATTGAACCCAGGTCTCCCGCATTGCAGGCAGATTCTATACCAGCTGAGCCACAAGGGAAGCCTAAAGTGGAGTATGGCTAGGGATAAATTAGGAGTTTGGGATTAACATACACACACTAGTATATGTAAAATAGATAACCAACTATATAATACAGGGAACTCTACTCAATATTCTTTAATAACCTATATGGGAAAAGTCTTTGAAAAATAATAGATATATGTATATCTATAACTGAATCATTTTGCTTACACTTAAAACTAACACATTGTAAATCAATTATACCTCAGTATAAAATAAAAATTAAATAAAGAAATAAAGGGATCTGGGTTGAGAGGTTCAAACAAAAAGCAAGCAAGCCTCTTTTGATCCATGTAGATAGATGATCTGTATACTTTATATTATTGGGTTTCACCAAAGTTAATCAAATGAAACACATCATTACCCAGTTGTACTTTACTGAAGGCATGAAAAATAAGTGGCAAAAGTATTAACTAAATAAGTAGTAACAACATCAAGAAAAGAAGAAAAATCCAGAGGGTAAAAGATTGAAAAGATAGGAAATACCCAAACTATTATCAAATTGAAGGTGAGAAAATGATGGTACACTCTGTCTACACAGAGTAGATTAGAAATGTGGGTTGAATATCTGAGGATTGGAGTAGATTATTGATGTGCGGAAAAATCAAAAGTTAGAATTCAGGTTTTGTGACTAAGGATTTTTGGCTTGATATTTTAAGATGATCTATTTTCTCCATATGGCTTTTCAAAGGGAGAATGGATGTAATCAGTAAGAACCATTTAGAAATGGCTTATTCTGGAAATAATATCTTCTTTCACTCACTATTTTTCCTACCTAACAGAGAAATTAAATATGAAACCCAGAATTCTGACATCATCACACAAAGATTTCAGCCTTTCCAAATCTTTTGTTTAAAGTTTTTTTGTGTGTTTTCAGAAACTATAGAAATAAAGCTTTCAGTTACGTTGAAGAAAAAGTGAAAGTGTTAATCACTCAGTCATGTCGGACTCTTTTCGACCCCATGAAATGTAGCTTGCCGAGCTCCTCTGTCCATGGAATTCTTCAAGCAAGAATAGTGGAGTGGGTAGCCATTTCCTTCTCCAGGGGATTTTCCTGACCTAGGGATAGAACACAGGTCTCCTGCATTGCAGGCAGATTCTTTACCACTGAGCCACCAGAGAATCCCTTCAGTTGCATTGAGTTCATTGCTCAGTCGTGTCCGACTCTTTGCGACCCCATGGACTGTAGACTGCCAGGATCCTCCCTCCACGGGATTCTCCAGGCAAGAGTACTGGAGTGGGTTGCCATTTCCTTCTCCAGGGGATCTTCCCGACCCAGGGATCGAACCCGGGTCTCCCGCATCCCAGGCAGACGCTTTAACCTCGGAGCCACCATTACTTGGGGTAAATCATTGCATTCTCATGGCCAAGCTATAAAACCACAAATGTCTGCAAACATCACTTTCACATGAATTCCGTATTTCCACAGTTCTTTTCTATGCAACCCCTTTGCAGCACGTGTAGCCATTGTAGTTGAAATAGCTACTTGCTTATTAACTTAACATAGGTGTATTTCACTAGACATGAGGACAAAATTACGTCTATTTTTGCCCTATTGCATCTGAAGTGCCTGACTGCATGGTACATAGTAGGTGCTTAGTAACCTTTGAATTGAATCAATGAATAAATAAAGCACTTTTTTTTAACTTTCATTTTTACTTAACTCACATGAAAGGAAACAGATGCCTGGAACTAAATGACTTTCTATTGTTCTGAAATGATTTTTTTTCACTATTTTGAAGGAAAAATAATACTTTTAAATTTCATTGATTTGGAAATCAGTATTTTTCTCGAAAATAAGCAATAAGCACATATATGATACCAAATTCCACAAAATATTTAATGAACCAAATACCAGTTTAACTAATAAAATGCAAGTCACTGATGATCCTGATGCATTTTTTTCTTTAAAACTTATATTTCTCATCCATAAAGGGTTGTTTACAGAGGTCATAAATGATCATTTAAAACCATGTCCACTTCTTCAAAGTTTGCAAATACTCAATGCATAGTAAAAGCCAAGAGAAGACCACTTGCTTTAAAGATGATAATACTTTTGGAATGTTAATAGTGTAAAACTTTCTACAGGAAAATTATTTCTTTACTGAACTGGGAAATAGTCAGCTTGGCTTAGTCCATTTTGCACCTTTGTGCTGGGGTATCTCTAGGTTTAAATGACAGCAGCTTCAGTATTTTCAATCCCTTAATCCTTAAGGAGCATAGGTTTCAGTTCAAGACAGCTTCACACAGAACATAAGAAAAGACCCTGTGAGTCTACCTCACATACGATGATCTGTTTTTCAGCTGTGATTTTTCACTTGCATCCCATAGTAAAAAATGACTTTGAGGCAAACCAGTGTCAAATAATTAATGCATTTTCAATGGAGGGCTGCTTTTTTTTTTTTTCCACTCTGCTATAATGCAATGCATGGAAAGCCATAAATGCTTTCATGTAAGCCACTGGTACCTGTGGTTTTCATCACTGTTTCACTGGATCCCTCCCATTAGAGAAACTTTGTGAGGTACCTGAGCTGAAATGGAACAAAAAACTGGCCTGGGAGGGTTTACATCTGGTAGCCTACCCCATTACTTAAACAGGCTACATCTTAAAAAAGAAAAAGTTATACAGGTTGAATTGGGGCAATTATATTCTGATCTAAGACATATATATTTGTTGATTATTTCCAGGTGTTTTTAAAAAAGCATGTTTTCTTGATCTATAATTAATATTTTGCTAATAGAGCTCTAGAAAAATGCTGCAAAGCTGCTCATGATTTCTCCATGCCATAAATGATAAGAACTAATAGCAACCATATTAAATTCATAGGTTTTTAAGCATTATCCTAGTTTGTGTCATAACTATTATTTAAAATTATAATATCCAGGTGCTGTATGTGGTATTTGATCAAAGGGAATGGAAATGTAATGAGTTATAAGTTTTCTCCCTGAGGACTCAAACTGTACATAATGGAAGAGGGTGTGATTTATTTTCTGAGTCATTCTGGAAACAGTTATGAAAACCTTTAGTTAAACGCTGGTAACCGGGGTTATTGAATCTGCTGCTATTTACCACTTACGGGGGGCAGTATATGAGTGCATTTTTTGGAGGGGAAACCAAACTAAAATGTCTTTTAAAAACTCTATATATCAGTGAGCATTACTATCACCTGCTGATTTTTTAATGAATATTTCCAGACTCCCTATGACATGTCCATAGGAAAAAAAAAAAAAAATCCAGACTTTAAAATTGACCTTTACAGATAACAAAAAATGACACTTGATTTTTTTTTTGATGGTGATGAATGCATCATCTAAATTACAATGAGCAGGAGAGCTGTAATTTTATGGGAACATTTCTAATTTTTCCCACATTAACCTTGTGTTAAGAAATGCTGACAACTTTGAATTACAGGACTAGATCCACTTCCCATTCTTTGCCATCAGTGAAAATGATCAGTCCTTCCCCTTTAAGCAAATGCAATAAGGAAGCAGCAGTAGAGGGCTGAACACTTTCTTTTTTTTTTTTATTTTTGATCTTCCTCAAATATTGTTTGACCTTAATCACTGTCTTCCAACAAGCTTAATGTGACATCACCTTGAAACAAAAACACACAGCCTCTCAAGTCTGGCTCGGGAATGAAAAAGCCCTGATTATTAGTCCTCTGTGTGATCTTTTCAGATTGCACTGATGAGATGAAGTTTAATCTCGTTTCTCTCCTCTCCAGTACCACAAACCACAGGCAGTTTAAGGCAGCCTGAAAATCTCTTACATCTGGAAGAGCAATAATTCATGGGATTTTGCCTGACAGCCATGACAGGCAGCGGGGCAGCCAGAAACAACGTCTCTTATGTTGTGCTATTTGCAAAAAATCAGAAGAGGAGGAGCCGGCACAGGATCACATCCTTTAGCATATGTTCGTGGAGAAAACCCTTTTATTTCCTGCCAGATGCCTCATGAATAGGTCCTAAATATTACATAGACAGTAGCTATCACTTCCAAACAGAATTCCTGGGTGTCTGCTAAGCTGCAAGGCATATGAAGGCCTATTGTCTGGGCAAAGGGTCATGGTTAAATTTGCACAGATTTTTTAAAATAGATATTTCAGATTCTACATGTGATTTATAGGCATTTGCACACCCTGCTGTGCATGAATATGATACCATCTTCTGAGTAGGATTATTTCGTGAAATGTATATGGGATTTAGCTACAGTAACTTTTACTGGGCAGCTTAGAATGGCCAGCCAAAGTACTAGAATTTACTGCAGCACAGCTTGCGCTGTCAGGCTTGGGGTTGGTGTTTATGATTTCTGCAGAAGCAGAAATAAACAACTTCTCCTTAATGGCCTTCTTTATGTGGAGGCAGCAGTGGTCCTACGTGGTCTCACAACAGTAGCTGGTGCAGCCGTCTGTCCTGTTTCGTGTGGAACCACTGTCTGAAAATTTGCATTTCTGCTATTGAGTTTTCTGCAACAGTAGCCAGAAATGGGGGAAGTCGGGGAGCCTGCAAACATTTGAATGGGTTAGCATTTCCACACTACTGTTTTCAGCACTATAAATATATTGTGGATAGAATGACTCAGTTTTAAGACTCCAATGGAGAGACGAGAAGGAAATGGCCAGATTTATTTTCAGGTTGTACACAGTCAGTATATCCTGTAAAAATACTCATCAAAGAAAATTTAAATGACTTCTATGAGAGGATTGTATTTCCAAAGAATGCTATATAGTTCAATCACCATTCAATATGCATTTCAAGGTATATTTTAGCCATGTTCAGAATTATATGAGGCATAAGTACAAGTGTATGAAGGTGTCAAATATATTTTTTCCTATTTAGGCAAAACTAAAAAAAAAAGTAATTATCTAAAACTTTCCTGATGAAACAACCGTTTGTAAAGTTCCAGAGAATGTTGACATACGGTGTATATAGGAGCAGGCAGAAAATACATTTTTAAAAAACGAGACAACCGTTTCATGCCAAAGAAAAACAATTCCTTTGCCAAACTACACATTGTTAACTTAAAATGTGTTCCATGTGGAAGTAGGAAGACTGATTTTAAGGAAAGGCTAGTGATCTGAAGTCAGCTGGCTTTGTGCCTGTCAACTACACATTTTGGCTTCTAGTTTTACAGCTAGAATTGGAAATATTTATTTCCCCTATTTAAGACTAGTTCTTTTCCTTTGCCTAGTAAACCAATCCATTTGCCTGTAAACATGCATACAGGAAAAAAAAAAAAGATTTCCAAGCGATACGCAAGGGAAGAATAATTTAAAATCTCTTGCAGGCAGCATATTATAGCTTGGAAAGACTGTATTTTTTTCTGCTCTCATTTGGTCCAGCCCTTTTGCCAGCATTTTTGTGTACTCATCACATTTTCTGGAAAGAAATTAAATTACCAAAGCCTTCGGTTCTTGAGTTTGAAAGCTTATGACCACAAGATAGACACATCGTTGGAAGACATATCTCTACTGATGACAATATTTACCTATCACCACTATTTAGAATTACCAACATCAACAAGCCTTCATATAGCCTGTTATTGGTTTCTTTGATTTCTGGTCATAACATCATGGTCTTAGGTAGGTTACAGATGAATTCTGAAAGGCAGCAGGAATATACAGTGATGAGCAGTCATTGGAAAGACCTTACAAAGGGAAAGAATCTTGATTTTTTTAAGTCTAAAATTCATTTGATAGTCATATCAAATGTACATTGGATCACTTAATGTATCATACCTTTTCCAGCATTTGGTCTTTGGAATAAGGAATCTAGGAAAAAATGATTCCTTTCAAAGCATTCTTAGGTTGTTTTATGTAATAGGAAGTAGTGGGAATTGGAACTTCAAAAATATGTGGCCTTGTAGCATTGATTTCAGTATCACTCTCTAAAAGACAAATCCAGAGGCTTTTGGTAGTCAGATTTTAGTAAGTCTGAGTGGGCAAGAGCTATTTATTGCAATTCTGAGAGCGTAAAGTTCCTCCTTTTCACATATATCCCTTTGCTGGAATACCCAAGTTTTATTTATGATTTTGGATTTTATTTCACAGCATTCCAGTTTAGTTTAGCATGATGTATTTAATAACCATGTCGACTGTCTTAATTACCCTATAAAGCAGGGTTCCATTGCCATTTGACCCTCCACGGCATTCCAGAAAAACTGCGGGACCATGATAATTACCAACCGCCTGTGAGAAAATTAAACAAAAAGGCCCAACTTTTAAACCACCATTTTAAACGACCTATTACATCTCAGGAATAAATCATTGATGAAATAGCCTGCTTAACAGGAAAATAGCTATTCCATAGCAAAGAATTTCCCCTTGCATGATCATGAAGAGAATCTCAAGTATTCTTCAGCTCCAAAGGTTAGATTTTATGTCTGTCCAATGCCTTTTAATGACACATTTTTGTGTAATTTTACTGTAATCAAAGCCTTTTCCAATAGAGGTTACAGGCTGTGGCTGTTTTGTCAGTCTGAAGCATTTTACTATCCATAGAGTATTAAATGCACTTAGATCTGGCCAGAGGAAAGAAAAATCTGTTTATAATTGGAGAGAATTCAAATTAAAAGAAGATCTATGAATAGTTTTATTTCCTTTGATTAGACAGTCATTTGCTATACATTTTGTGAAAAGTGCTAATCAATCACTCTGTGGGATAAGATTGATTTATTAATTGCTGCTGTAGTCCAAAAAATAGTGACCCGCTTTGAAGGTCTAAATGTCTGGATTAATTTCAGAGTGGTGCCAATCTGTCATAACTAATCATGATGTATTGTTATGCTTATTTCTATGTAATAGTTCTATCAGTCTGAAGCTCAACAAACATAAAGCTTAAATTCTCTCCTCCCCACCCCTTGCTCCCCACGGATAAATATTTGTTTTGAGAAAATTGATATTTTACATACGTTTCCTATTATGGTTCCCAGTGTTAAGTTGGAGATATGCTAGATAATTCTTTTCTGATCTCAATATAAGCCAGTGATTAAAATCATCACTTGAAAAATTTGCTTTTTTGAGTACAGCCCAAGTGAGAACATAGGAAAATTGCAAGCTTTTGTTCTTGCAATAATTTTGACTTTTTTCTCAGCACAAAGCAAGATAAGCACATGTGTTTTGAGGTCACATAAGGTCCATTCCCAGGTTTCTAACACTGGTCTTTTTTTTTTTTTTTTTCCTATTGGCAAATTGCCTGGCGTCCAGGGAAGCTGGCCAATGGGTACTAGAAATAATTGGGTGAACAAGTGTGCTTTTCTGGCAAGACTCTACAAGAGAAAAGACAAGTACTAGATTTGTTATGAGGCATTCCTTACTCATTTTGTTGCTCGCCAGCTGTGTGATCTTCAATAAATTACTTGCCTTCTCTGAGTTGCAGTTTTCTCACTTGGAAATAATGGTAGCTATTTCACAAGGTTTGAGGGAGGATTAAATAAGATAATATATATAAGATGTCATCCATAAGGTTTGACTCATAATAGTTTGTGTTGGATTTGATTTTTTGGCTCTGTCTCCAACTGAGTTCACAGTAGTCTGACTAATGCTTTACTAAATGTTTTCTTATTGAAATCCACTCAAAAGCTCCAAGGTTTAACACTGAAAAGAGATCGCCAATTAGCAAGGAGTGGCTGATCAAGGAGCCTTAATCTATTTCCTGAACCATTTATGACACATGAATTATGACGGCTGCTAGTGCCAGTTTTCAGTGCTTCATTCCTCACTACTCTTCAAAAGTTTTGTCCCATCATAGATAATTCCCTTGGTTGTTTTTAGCACAGCCGAAGAAGCCTGAAGTCTCAAAATAATTTTAAAATACTCTGAATGAAAGAAAAGATAAATAGGCAAAAAAATTAAAAATCATTAGCTTCTTGAGGTAGTGATTTTGACTCATCATAGTTAGCTGTCACCAAGGTCTGTCTGGTGCTAGATGTAAACCTAAGGACTTTCCAAAGTATGATTTTCTGCAGATGTGTGCCCAGGAGTGGGCCTACTGGATCATACATCAAGTCTATTTTTAGTTTTTTTAAGGAACCTCCAGACTGTTCCCTATAGTGGCTGTAGCAATTTACATTCCCACTCACAGTGTAAGAGGGTTCCCTTTTCTCCACACCTTCTTCAGTGTTTGTTGTTTGTAGACATTTTGATGATAATCAGATGGCCATTCTGATCCCTGCGAGGTGATAACCTCATTGTCATTTTGATTTGCACTTCTAGATAACTAACAAAGTTGAGTATCTTTTCATGTGCCTTTCAGCCATCTGGATGTCTTCTTTAGAGAAATATCTATTTAGATCTTCTGCCCATTTTTTGATTTTTTAAAAATTTTATATTGAGCTTAATGAGGTATTTGTATATTTTGGAATTAATCCTTAAATATTTTCTCCCATTCAATAGGTTGCCCTTCGTTTTGTTTATGGCTTCTTTTGCCGTGAAAAAGAGATTACCATACTAAATGAAGTGAGTCAGACAGAGAAAGACAAATATAAACATCATATCAGTTATATGTGGAATCTAAAAAAAATGATTCAAATGAACTTATTTCCAAAACAACATAGACTCACAGACCTAGAAAACAAACTTATGGTTACCAAAAAGGAAAAGGGGGACAGGGAGGGATAAATTAGGAGTTTGGGACTAAAACATACAGACTACTATGTATAAAATAAGCAACCAACAAGGACCTATTATGCAACACACAGAACTATACTCAATATCTTGCAATAACCTATACTGGAAAAGAATCTAAAAAACAATATATATATATATATGTGTGTGTGTGTGTGTGTGTGTATGTATTTATAACTGAATCACTTTTCAGTACACCTGAAACTAACTCATTATAAATCAACTATACTGCAATAAAAATTTACAAAAATAATCTTATGGACTTTGTTCATGTGTCTCTGGTCTGTGTTTCACACTCTTGGTTGGCCATTGAAACATGGAGAATGTCTCATCTTCCACTGGAAAATAACTGTTCTTTTCAACACATTAAGCTCTGGTATTCAGGCTTAGTGCTAAACATGAGCCGAGCCACCCACCTAGGAATTTTCAACTCAAATCAATAGAGTGACATCACAGATTATCTCACTTTTCAGGTGAGACACACAGGGAATAACTAGGTCAGTGAAAGCAACCAGCCCAGTGTAATTCCCCAATTGCAGTTACTATAACATTAGTGAAACTGCATTGCTTATGAAAACAAATCTCAGCATGGGCCCTGGTATAAAATTATCCAGGTGAAGATGGATAACCCTGATCCAGTAGCTCCTAAAATCCACTCTTAATTAAGGTTCTCTTAAACTATTGCCTCACCCTCTAGTGTAGCAGCTTCAATGATTCTGAATAGGATTTAGAGGGAGTGATAACTTGGATGGGAAAATAATCACTTTTTCACTAACTCCAAACTAAAATTTTTAATTTTGTTCAAATTTGAATGCAGACAATAAATCACACATAATATTAGCATAATAAATCACAGATATTTTCATATTTATATGAAGCAGTAGTTAGATCTGTTACTATATATTATTATTTAATGCATTCATAATGAAGCATATATATTACTTATCATAAATTGTTTTTAAAACGTTTCAATAACTGCATTTAAATATCATAGCTTTCTTTTCCTATATGTTAAATTTTCTGATGTAAATGCACTCTTCTTAGATGGAGTTTTTAGACTTCTCCAGACTTCCAGTGAAGTCTATGACTCAAGAAGTTTGAGAAATGATGCTGTTGACTCCATCTTTTCACAGCAATCTGCTCTGCTTCTGATAGTAGATTATGCTTTTAAGAGAGAAAAAAGTGAATCAAGCCGGTCAAAAATTTTTGCCCAGATTTCAGGCTACAAATGACAATAAAATGTCCTTTTTTTCAGTTTAAAAAAATTTCGATTTATTCTTATTTTTGTTGAAGTATAGTTAATTTACAATGTTGGGTTAGTTTCTGTTGTACAACAAAATGATATTTTATTTTAGTTTTAATTAGTAAAATGTCTTTTTCTTTTTGATGAAACTGTGCAGCACTGGATCCAGGGAACCATGTTTACCATTAGGTGAAAAAAGTTCAGCGGTAGAAGAAAGTAAAACCAACAGGTGAGACAAGGGAAGGAGGTGGAGAGTAGAAAGTCCTGATAATTGTTCTTATCCCTAGATCCAGTCCCTGAGACCAGCCCTAGTCTTCCATGTATGATTTACATAAGGCAATGGATTTCCTTTTAAACTTAGTTTGTGATGGATTTCTGGATCTTCTAACAACTATGACGACAACGGAAACATCCCAACTAATACAGAGAAATATCTTGACCTCTTTCATCTCTGACTCAGGCAAAATCTCTTTCCTTAGAACACCAGTATTATGGATGTATTATGGATGTCTATTCCTTCTATTCAGAATCCTCCCCTCTTCATTCCTACAGTATTAGTCCCTCAATTGTGTCTGATTCTTTGTGACCCCATGGACTGTAACTCACCAGGTTCCTCTGTCCATGGGATTTCCCAAGCAAGAATACTGGAGTGGGTAGCCATGCCTTTCTCCAGGGGATCTTCCTGACCCAGGGATCAAACCTGGGTCTCCCATATAAAAGTAACCCATTTTCCCTTGGGATACTGTCTCTCCCTATTCTCAATCTTCTTCATACTGTGGATGAGGTTGACATATCTTAAGTGGAAAGAGTAAGGATGTAATGCAGGACTCAGCCACTCAGTGTGTTTCCTGATCCTGGCCAGGTTCAATATAGGTATAATTTGGAACATTGGGAGTCAAGTGCTTTTATGAAACTTGAGAAAAGACATAGCTCTTTCCATTGGGACTGCTGACAGCAAGAAGTGATGCTGGAGGTACCAGATCTCTCTCTGTGTGGAATGCTGAGCAGAGACTTTGAAATGGACCAGATCCTAGTGACATCATTTGAGCCCCTACAACCAGTCATACCAGTGATCGATTCTTATGCACTCAGCAGTCTTCAAAACAATAAACAGCCTTCACATTTTTTATCATCTTAAGTCGCTTTGAGTTTGGCTTGTGTCTTGAAGCCAAAGAGAGTCCTGAATAATACACCCTTAGTACCCAAGCCAGATCAAAGTCCTCTAAAATCTTTTTTTTTTTTTTTTTTGGCTAAATGTTGCCATTCAGAGTCCAGTTGTGTGGCTGGGGTTTCATCCTTCTCCAGGAACACATGTAATGTCAGTAGTCACTAGATCAATAAACTGCCTTCTCTGAAAAAAGGTTTATGAATACCTTTTAATGCTTTGTTTGAATTAAAACCTTGCATGTTTCAAGGTATGCTGTACAGCAGTGATCCCTGATTTCTTGGTGGCCAGACCTGGGACTTTACAGTTGTGTCACTGACTCCATACCATCTTAGAGAAGTGAAAGAAGCAGTCCAAGCCATTAAGAATTAAGCCCAGTGCTTTTATAAAAACTGAGAAGAGATATACCTCTTTCCACAAGAATGCTTGTGTCTAGGAGAAGTGACATGGGAGGCACTGGGGAGAGGTGAAGAGACAAGCCCAGTCACATTTGTCCAAAACTAGAAACTGTTCATGCTTCTGTCTTGCTATGGGACTTAGTCCTCTGAATGACATAGCTCAATATCCTGATCCTCTCCCTTCAGTATTTTCAAAATTATACCTCTTCTCTATTCTCCCATTTTGAATGAATGAATGAGTGACTGAATAAATCAGGCCATTCTGAATCTGGCCTGAATGTAGAATTGACCTGCCATATCTGGGCCATCTGCTGCCTCACCTGTTTGCCTTTGTTAATTCTACTTTCTTTTCTCACTTCTTGTACCTGCGCTCAGCAATTTTGGCTCCTAATATAGTTTGTGGCCAGGTTTGTAACACAAGAGTATAAACCTAAACCCCCAGATAGAGGATGAAGATGTCAAATAGGAAAATATGAAAATAGAAGTAAGCTTAGGGAAAGTAGTAAAAATAAAAATGCCTCAGCTTCCACCGTCCTCAATAGCTTGCTTGATCATTTGTGGAGCACACAGCATTTATCCAAATTATCAACACCTTCCACCCCAATTGCTGACATTTTCTATTTTAATTTCCTAATTCTTGGTCTCTTTGAACAAAGGATATGGTCTTATAGACCAGTGGTGGTTTCCAACATTTTTGGCACCAGAGATCAGTTCCATGGAAGACAATTTTTCCATGGACTAGGAGTTTGGGGGGGGGGGAGGTGTTGGTTTGGGGATTATTCGAGCACATTACATTTATTATGCTGCTGATCTGACAGGAGGTGGAGCTCAGGTATAATGCAAGTGCTGGAAAGTGGCTGTAAATACAGATGAAGCTTCCTCACCTGCTGCACACCTCCTGCTGTGCAGCCCAGTTCCAGAGGTTGGGGACCCCTATTATAGACCGCTCTACAAAACATCTCAGTTCCTTTAAGATCAAGACCAAGAGAGTCATATTTCCACAGACCCCACTTTCTCTTTACCTTCTCAGGCCTTATATTTTATCAGAGAAGCTCTTCTTATCCAGCTTATTGTCAGCATGAAAAACCTCAATTGTAGGTACATTTTATACCTTCAAAGACTGTGTGCAACCAAGAGATTCCAGGTCTCTTCAGTCTGTGGGTAAAAAAATAATACATATGATTATTAATGCCAGCATTTCAATTCCAGTTACATATAAATATGTATCAAGCACTTCTCAAGGGCTGGGCACGATGCCATGTGCTGAGGTTACAACTAGTTAAATGAGACAACACTGTTACTATCTGCACATCATTACCCACCAAAAGAGGAAGGCTGGCTTCAGACAAATCATTAAAATGTGCAGAATATTAAAATGTTATAGTGGGATCTAAGCTAATCTTGGAGGTCAGGAAAGGCTCATCAGATGATGTAACATTGAAGGATGAGTACTTAGTTAAACAAAGAAGCAAGAGAAAGCTTCCCTGACTCAACAAAGAGAATATTCAAAAGGGACAAGACATGAGGATCAAAAGTATCAGAGAGAATAGCAAAGCTAGGGGGAGCACAGTGCTAGGGGAGAGCAGGGAGGTGGGAAGGAGCCAATTCTGGAGAGCCTAGTAAGCCATGTTAAGAATGTTTTTAATTAAAGTAGACTTGAGGAAAACGAAACAGATTTGGAACAGATGCTGGGAAATGGGAAAGAGCTGTCGAGAGAGGAGCAGAGGGATCGCTAGTGTTTGCGAAGGCCTGGCTGAGGTTGGGACATCATGACAATGTAATGAAAGCAATCAGCACAGCTATTTAATTTTCTCCAACAACACTTAGCAGCCTGGAAATAAGCATGATGAAAATAGGCAACTTGTTTGCCTCAGAATTAGGGATTGGCTTGGTATGTGCAAAAGTATAAAAGGAAAGGAAATGAAAGATGTTGGTTTGAGCGGTGGCACTAAGATTGGTCATGAGACCCATGTCATGCAAGTAAGGGGTATTTAATTTGGCGGGAGGGTGTACTGGGCCTTCGTAGTGTACACGGGCTCTTCATTAGGATGTGTGAGGGCCTCTCTGGTTGCCCCGCAGTATGTGGGAATCTTAGTTCCCTAACCAGGGATCGAACCTGTGTCCCTTGCATTGTAAGGTAGATTCTTAACCATTGGACCACCAGGGAAATTCCAAGGAGGTAGCATTTAGAAAAGACATACAGCAGGATGAATACCCAACACAACCTTGGGAGTACTGATCCCCTTAGTCACTTCCAGGTTCCACCAGGCTCTGTGAACTTGGGGAAGTTTCTACAAAGGTTTGAGTTAAAAAAGCAGAGTTTGCTAATTTCTTAACTCTTAATTTTGGGGGAGGGGAAAAAACCAGGAGTTTAGCCCAGGGTTAAGCACACAGTAGACACTCAACACACGCTATTTTATAAGGAAAAGGGGAAAGTAGATGAGTGCAGAGCCTAAGAGATGTGGAGAAGAACGGGTACAGGACAGCAAGTGCTGGAGGAGTTGAAGCCCCAGCATTGCAGGACTGAGGATGGAACAGAGGTAAAAGCATCTTAGAAAGTTAGAGGCTGACTCACTAAAGAGTGAGAATGAAAGCCATTCGAGTAGTGGAAATCCAAACACCATGAAAGCAGCATTTTATAGACCATCAACTTGTGACCCATGATGATGACAAAGGAAAACTGTGGTCCAGGAACCCAGAGCCGTCATGAAATGTCTGGTAGAAGGCATGATGTAGAGTCAACTACGGACATTCCAAGGGAACAAGATGTTCAATTTAAGATTTTCGCACCCTTAATTATTCCTGTCTCCTTCCTGAGTCTCCAAGTTCTCCTACTCTTCCGATTCTTTCCCTGAACTCACTGTTACATTGCTGCTCTTGTGATTTAAACTCTGATCCTTGTCTTTTCTGGCTGTGATCCTCATTGGCCCTCTGCTCAGAACCAAGGTCTGGTACACACATTCTCCAGAAGCTTCCTTCTTTCTCCATTGCCTGACCACATTTTAAACTGGGACATCATCCGGATTCTTGGAGCAAAGCCTGGATTCTCCAAACGGCCTGTTGTTTTTCAGTCGCTAAGTCACGTCCGACTCTTGGCAACCCCAAAATGGACTGCTCTTCACTAAATGCTGTGCCCTTAATGATAGCCTGCCGTCATTTTACCACAAACACTTTGTGTACCTGTCCCAGTCGGGGCTTGTGGCAGGGGCTGGGTTGGCGTCACTGAAACATTGGGCTTCCTCCCTTTTGATGACACTGCCCTTTGTGACTCTAAGCTGTAGAATTTTGCCCACTTCTCATCAGCACTATGTCCTTTAGTCCTGATCGTCGTCAATGAGTTTCCACGGAGTTCATAAGCTTAATGCACTGTCTGTGGTTCCCTGCTACCCTCCTTATACTCTTACCTGAGAGATTTCTCTTAAATCCAATTTACTTAACTATCAATCTGCTACAGATGACTCTCAAAGTGACAGTCTGTTTCTGACCTGGCCCCCAAGCTACAGACCACGTTCCGGATAACTCACCAAAGTGAAAATTAAAATAATAATAGGGGCTAGTATTTGTTCAGTGCCATAGAGTTTACAAATTACTCTTGTATCACTTTCTTTAAGGACACGATGGGATTTATTTGTACACCCAGTGATTTACATGTCCCTCCTGCCCTCTGTTGAGGTTCTAGAGGAGGAGGTTCTATTCTTTTCTCCTTTGTGATGTGCTGTTGCCTTTCAGTTTATTCCTGGTACAGTTCCCTCTTGCCTCACATGGGAAATGTTTGCCATCAGTTACCTCTTTTCTCTCCTAGGTCTTCAATCTCAATATTCCTTCTGCCAACAAACGTGTTCACCACACCCAACCTCCCCATTCTCCAGATGACCTCCCTTCAACCTTGACTCCCTTGACAAGATGGCCTCTTTCTTGAACTTGCTTTCTTCACTTCATTACACTCAATTCTCTCCTCATTACTATCAAGTGTCCACACCCACCACACTCCTGAAGCTCAGCTCTTAAAAGCTATGCAGCTTCAAGGCAGTGCCTGCAAATGTGGATTTACCCTTTCAAAACGGAACTATTTCTTCCAAATAAAAAATGGGGAGAGGACAACCTCTTCATCTCTACTCTAATCCCCTTTCAAACCAGGCTTTGGCCTCTTCTAATCTGGAAGAAAAGACATTACAGCCCAAATTCAAAGAGAAAAGGAACAAAATTTAACTCTTTGCTGTGGAGTTTCCAGAGCCCAACTCCTCAAGATATAAGGGCAATTTCAGAGATTCCCTAGGGTAACTCTGATATGAGGTTACCACCCCAGGTACAGATTTTAGAACTTCTCTAGGGCAATGTTCTATGCTAATGTATCCCTTAATTGTAAACATAAATAATCTCCTCAAAATTTAACCTTATTTACCTCTCTGCAGCAGTCCACACGAGTACACTTTCTATAACATCTTTTTACTTAGTACATTAAACATTACTTTTTATGTTTCATTTCTACCTCTCTAACCATTCTTATGAAGTCTATTTTACTCCATTTTTCTTCTTTCATTTTTCCCTTAAAAATGAGTTTCCTCCAGATTTTTATCTTCAACCCCTTTCTTACATGATGCAGTCTCTCAGGAGACTTGTCCATAAACCCATCTTGTCCATAAACCCATCCTGAACCCCAGGTCTATATATTCTATTGCCTAGCAGGCATTTCCATCTGAATGTACCAAAGATATCTTTAACAAATTTATCCAAATTTCAACATCTTGACTTTGTTCTTCCTCCAGTTCCAAAGTGGAATTTAAGTGCAAGCTCTGATATAAAAGTAGTAGTAGGGTTCTCTGTCCTTTCTCATATAACAAAGTCACCTTCTCACAGTCACTCGTCAAAAATCTCAGTCATTTTTGACTCATTTATAACATTTCATGTCCTATATTTCAGACTTCCTGGATATCTCAAAATCTTGTTTCTACCACATCTTTTTTATTTGATCTATTATCCTTCTTTCTACTCATTCTGTCTTATCCATCTCAGGCAAATTTATTTTATTGTAAAGACCTTCCAAACACCAGTTTTCCTTCAGTTCATGTTACATGGTCATCACAGGATACCTTTGGTTCTTAACTCTGGGACTGATTTCTGATATTGAGGCCCAGGAGGAAGAAAGAGAGAAGAATTATGTTACAGGCTTTTAAAAGTTTTGCACAGAAGGGGTTAATGTTCTTTTTGCTTACATTTCATTGGCTGAAGACAATCATAAGGTCCAGCTTTACGTTAATGAATTAGGCATTACAATTTTCCCTCAGGGACAGACCCAGAAGGAATACATTGGGTAGACACACAACCAGTAGGAAAGGGCAGTGAATATTTTGAACAAATACTGCAATATACTTTATACTTTGAAACGATTCTAATGATTCTGTTCTTTATTTACTTGTAATTCTATCTACCATTTAAGGTGATCTCATCCACACCTGTGTCTTCAACAATCACTTACACATTGAAGGGTAGTCAAGTCTATATCTCTAGGCCAGATACCTCATCCAAGTTTTGGACTTCTATCCAAATACTATCAGCAAGGTCTATGTAGGTTTGCCATAGGCAATTCAATTTCAGCAAATCTCCACGTATACATTCTTTCTTCCAATCTGTTTTACATTTGTTCTTACATTTCTTATTTTGATCAACATTATATTAAAGCCCAAATCATATGATAGTTTAATTGTGTTGTTTATTAAACTATTTTCCCCCAGCCCACTCCCACCTCACAAGATAGTGAGCTCCTGGAGGTTAGGGACTGTATTTTGGGCTTCCCAGGTAGCCCTAGTGGTAAAGAACCTATCTGCCAATGCAGGAGACATGAGATATGGATTTGATCCCTGGGTTGGGAAGATACCCTGGAGAAGGGCATGGCAACCTACTCTAGTATTCTTGCCCGGAGAAGCCCATGGACAGAGGAGCCTGGCAGGCTGCAGTCCATGGGGTCACAAAGAGACACAACCGAATCAAATTAGCATTTCACCCCAGTACCCAACTTTATGTCTGGTTCCTAACAAACGCTTGGTAAATATTGCTTTGTTGAATAAAGAAGAATGAATGCCTTGTTAAATGGTGTTTCCAGTTGCCCTCCCTCAGTTCATTCTCTACAACGTCATTGTACTTCTTTTCTGAAATTCAGAACGCATTTAATGCTTCCTATTAAATGGTGAATGGAAGACTCCTCAGTATGGCAAATGGTACTCACAGCTAAGCACCTTGGGCTTTCCCCTTTCAGCTGCATTTTCAATCACTTTTCTTCTCGACCCCAGCCCCTACGCACCCAATGGTATTTCCCCGGTACGCTATTTCTCTGCACCTTCCTACTGCCTTTATCCAAAATGACTTGACTTCATCTCTCCTCATCATCTTGGTTTTTTCTTCCTGCTCAAATTCTAAGTACCAGCGGAGTCAAATGTCAAGTCACTTAAAAAAATTCTTCCTGCTGGGTTTTTTTTTATGGCCCTGACAAAATTCATTTTAGTTTCTTCTTATTGTTCCCATTTTATTATATGGTTATACCTATTTTTAAGATTTGTTACATAGTATCACACTTATTTAATTGCTAGTGTCTCTCAACACAGAATATATATACATATATTTATACATATAGCACTTTTTTTTCTGTCTCAGCATTTTCAAATATCATCAATACTAAATGAACCAAGTATAACAATTAAGTTGCCAAATTGACACTCAGGATTTCTGGGAAATACACCCACCAGTCAATATGTGGTATCTGAGTAATGTTACTGTGTTCCAGTTAAGCAAAGCCAGTAGCAGTTGCACATGCGCAGTGTGGCTCCGTGTTGAAGCCGTGGGGTGGGGAGGGGGTCTGTAGGCTGTGCACACTACCCTCGGGGCCCATTCATGTTCAGGTCTCCAGGAAGACTAGTGCTCAGGGTTCTTCTTCACTCAAGGTAGGAGATTTTTAGAAGCCCTTGGCTGTGGCGATTCTGCCCCCTGATTTCTAGCAAGATCTGAGCCTCGGTCCGTGAGAACGCTTTTGCTGCTTTTGACCAGCTGCAACCCAGAGTCACCTCTGATCGCCAACATCTCCTCCATCCTCTCCAGCCTGGAGTTTGTCTCAGTCATGTCTGACTCTTTGCAACCCCATGGACTGCAGCATGCCAGGCTTCCCTGTCCTTCACCATCTCCCGAAGCTTGCTCAGACTCATGTCCACGGAGTCGGTGATGCCATCCAACCATCTTGTCCTCTGTCATCCCTTTCTCTTTCTGCCTTCCAGCTTTCCCATCACCAAGGTCTTTTCCAATGAGTCGGCTAAAGGGTACTAAAAAACCTCAATTGATCAGTTAAAATTAGGTGTGAATTTAGGAGAAGGAATTAGAAAAGTCCCAATCCCCATGGTTCTGGACATTTTCAGTAATGCACTTCTGGCTGAACACAGATTAAAGAAATTAGATGGTAGTGATCAAGGTTTGGGCATTGGTAAAGTATGCATACCAGAGAACTAGTAAATCAAAGCTGGACCTCAAAAGAGCATTAAAGATAAGCCATGTACAGGACTTCTCTTGTGGTCCAATGGTTAAGACTCTGCTCTTTCAGTGCAGGGGGCCTGGGTTCCCTCCTTGGTCAGGGAACTAAGATTCCAAATACTAGGGAGCAACTAAGTCTATACCGCTGCAGCAAAGACCCCATCACAGCCAAATAAATAAATAATTAAATATTAAAAAAAAAAAGATGAGCCATGTGTCAACAGAATCAGGTGTATCTTTCTGAAAGCCAATTGTGAGACTATGTCTAAAAATTTCCCTTGCAAATAGACTGTATTAATATGAAGTAAATCAGACCTGAGCATCACGACTGATATTCATTTGTAAAAGTCTCATTCATGCCAATAGGCACCAGGTCATTTTTTTCCATATCTTCATATAAATGTGTCTGAGTATAGAATTATACCATTTTGATTCCCTTAGGCAAACAAACCTTTGAAGTTTGCTAAAATAATTTCTGTTATTGCTATAATTGTCCTTTTAATTCACATTCAGTAACTTATTTGCATATAAAAAATTGCAAATGTCTGACAACAATCACAAACAGAGAATGTAATAAAGAAGATCAATTTTAGATTTGAAAACAATCTAAATTCTGTGAATAGATTCGGGGAGCAATTATAATGTGAAATAGCATCAATTAAAATACTTAACATTGGTTAATAATCAATATGTATTATAATATGAAAATGCCGTAATTTCCCAGAGCAGCACTGACATTTAGATACAAGGCTAGTCCATTAAAGCAATGATAATAAACATCATGGGACTTCAAATAATTCTATTATTGAATAAAATTTGTATACTGAGTACAGTGTTTGAAATTATACCTGCTGCTGTTGCTAAGTCGCTTCAGTCATGTCTGACTCTGTGCGACCCCATGGACTGCAGCCCACCAGGCCCTGCCGTCCCTGGGATTCTCCAGGCAAGAACACTGGATTGGGCTGCCATTTCCTTCTCCAATGCATGAAAGTGAAAAGTGAAAGTGAAGTCGCTCAGTCGTGCCCGACTCTTAGCGACCCCATGGACTGCAGCCTACCAGGCTCCTCCGTCCATGGGAGTTTCCAGGCAAGAATACTGGAGTGGGGTGCCATTGCTTTCTCCGTGAAATTATACCTAGTTTGCAGTAATAGGAAACAAAATAATGGTGGATCCCAGATTCCCTGATATGGCATAGAAAACTAAAACAAACAAAACAAAGCAGGACACATCTAGAATTAAATAGGATAAATGACAAAATTCTTTATAACGTGGTATATATAATTTGGGAATGTGTTTCGGGGGAGAGTTTTCTGATGCTGTGATGAGGAAGGGAGAAAGGGTGATTATTTCAGATAAATTAGTACAGGGAAGGTAGTCAGAAGTAGAGGTGGATGGTGTCATAGCCACTTACTCACCATATGCTCAGCCCATCTCAAGTCTCCTTTCTCTAAATCCTCATTCTTTTGAACTTACAGTTGCCAGGAGGGGAGGATAGGGGTGAGGGGCAGGGACGTACTATATAGCACAGGGAACTCTGCTCAATGTTATATGGCAGCCTGGATGGGAGGGGAGTTTGGATACGTCTATATGTACGACTGAGCCCTTTTGCTGTCTACCTGAAACTGTCACAACACTGTTAACCAACTATTCTCCAACATTAAACAGAAAGTTAAAAAAAAAAAAAACAAACCCTTCCTTCATTCTGCCCAATGCGAAGGAAGGACACAACTTTGGAGCATCAGTTATTTTCATAAAAAGGAGTTAATATTATATGACAAATAATACTTGTGCATTTGAATGAGATATGGCAGAGATTTTGACCTAACTAGATTAAAGAAGTATTAAAATTATGCTCACATTTTATCTGATAATAGGTTACTTCAAATAAAGATTCTTGCAGATTCACTTAATTTTTCTTTTTTTCTTTTTCTACACCTTTATTCTCAAAAAGATTATAAATTAAGAGGTCATATCAGATGAAGCTAAACTTGATAAGCCAGGTAAAACCTAAGGCTCTTGAAATTTAAAAAATTATGAAATAATAAGTTTTTGTTAGTCTTGTATTAAAAACAACTTACAATTTGGAAAAATATAAACAAACAATTTATGAATGAACTAATTTTCTGCTGTGGATATTTGATATGGTCAGTCATCAGGCAGAGAAGAAACACACTTTACATACAAATGGTTACACAGATCTAACTGCACATTCTTTTTCATTTTGATTTCAGCTAATGTTCTTTTCCTGATTTTTATAGTTGTTTTTTTTTTTTTTTTGCTTGACATGAGCCTTCTGCTTTCAGGTTAAGGAAATATTCCTGAAAGTTTATGAATCAGCCCTCTGTCATGAGCATTTATAGAGAGATTAAGAAACATTCATGGCATAGGCTTATACTCATCAATTGAAAACTTAGACTCTTTCAACAAATTTTGAGAAACCTGGTGAAAATTAGCATATCGAATGTGGTGTTATTTCAAGTCAGTAGGCCAGAGTGCTGGAGCAAATGGATACGAAATGGATAATGGCTCAGCTATAGTGAAATAACACACTGTCTTTCACAAAGCAGTGGCCACTGGGGCTCTTCTCTGCTTGGTGAACCAAGGCCGGCTCTTTCCTCTGTGCCTCTGCCATCACTTGAATTTCTGTCTCCATCTGCTTCCTGCTAGAGGCAGGAGAGAGTGTGGAAGCCAAACCTACTTGTTCTACACTGTTCAGTAGTAGAATGCAGCCCTGGATGGCATCACCAACTCAATGGACATGAGTTTGAGCAAACTCTAGAAGACGGTGAAGGGCAGGGAGCCTGGCGTGCTGCAGTCCATGGGGTCGCAAAGAGTCAGACATGACTGAGCGACTGAATAACATTCATTTTCCAGTGGCTAGAAATAAGTCATATAAAATTGCTTTGCTGCACGGGGCTTGAGGACTGTAGTCCCTGGTGAGGCAGCTGTTTTTCAGCCACAAGTGTTCATGTCCTATGGATGGAAGAACAGATTTGGGGGAACAGTTAGCATCCTGCTCTAAGTACCTACCTCTGCACTAAGCTTCTACACTAAAAATGTACTGATCTTACTTTGGCAAACTGTTTAATCTCAGTGCTTAAATTTCTATGGGTAAGTTATACTTTCATCATTTGCAAGTCTTCCATGCTTATAGTGGATGTGCTCCACAACAAATCGCAAGTTGATTTGATATAGTTAGTGACCACAGTTGATTTCAATAAGTGATTACTTAATTTCTTCTTGGAGATAAAGTAGTGATTTAGATTTTATATTTATATATTTTATAAAATAAATATATATTAGATATTTTATAAAATAAATTTATATTTAACACTTTTCTGGACATTGATATACAGTAGCAAATAAGACATAAAACTTATATTCTGGTGGAGAGACCAACAATGAAACACATATGAAAATAAGGAAATATAAAGAAGCAATATACCCAGATAGTGATAATTGTCATGAAAAAGAGAGTGAATGGTTAAGGCAAGTAATATTAGGGAGCTGGTTAGAGAGATCCCCTGAAAAAATGTGGCAGTTACGTGATGATGCTCATGATGAGAAGGTGTCAGCCACACAAATGTCCAAGTGGAAATTTTCAAGGTAATGAGGATGGCAACTGGAAGGAAGGCAATAGTGTTGAGCTGGGAGCATTTATCACAGGTGCCAAAGAACAGTGAATTGCAGCAAGTGATCCATGGGTAAGAGAGGTGGACAGAAGGACTATTTAGTGTCCTTCTGAATAAATTTCATTTATTCTGTTTGGAATAAGAAACCACTGAAAGGCTTTAAGCAGGAGAGTGGTATACTTTGATAAAACTTTAAGTTGTTGCCACTTACAGATTTACAGGGAGATGTGAGATTAGATGTAACTGGAAGAATACATGGAGCTGTTAGAATGTACATCTAATCCATACTTGAGAAAGACTTGCTGGAGGAGGTAATATATTAGTTTGAGTTTTGAAGAATTCACTATTATTGGACAACTAAGGTGGGTAAAGCGTCTGCCTGAAATGTGGGAGACCCGGGTTCGATCCCTGGGTTGGGAAGATCTCCTGGAGAAGGAAACGGCAACCCACTCCAGTACTCTTGACTGGAGAATCCCACGGACGAAGGAGCCTGGTAGGCTACACAGTCCATGGGGTTGGCAAAGAGTTGAACACAACTGAGTGACTTCACTTTCACTTTCAAGGTGGGTAAACTGGTTGAAGAAGCAGACCAGGAGACAGCAGAGAGAATAAAAAATTATAAATCATTCTAGGGCAGAAAGTGAGGTCCTGGGGTGTAGCCAGAAGGACAATCATGAAGAGCTTTTGTATTACTCAAAAGTACTTGGACTTTATCTTCAAAACAATAGAACATTGGGAGGATTCAAGCAGAAGCGTAGCATAATTAAATTTTCCTCTTAATTTACTTCTTAAAATTGAAGCATAGTTGATTTATAATGTTGTGTTAGTTTCTATGGTACAGCAAACTGATTCAGATATACATGTATACCTCTATATATTCTTTTTATGATTCTTTTCCATTATAATTTATTATAAGATATTAAATATAATTCCCTGTGCTATACAGTAGGTCTTTGTTGGTTTTCTATTTTATATATAGTAGTCTGTACTTGTTAATTCTAAAGTCTTATCAGTTTGCCTTTAGAATGAGCCCTCCTGATAGCCTGGGGAGTGTGTTTGGCACAGAGAGTGTGATTGTTCAGTGGCTAAGTCGTGTCCAGCTGTCTGCGACCCATGGACTGCAGCCTCCCAGGCTTCTCTGTCCTTCACTATCTCCCAGAGTTTGCTCAAACTCATGTCCATTAAGTTGGTGATGCTATCCAACCCATCTCATTTTCTTTCATCCCCTTCTCTTCCTGCCCTCAATCTTCCCCAAAATCAGAGTCTTTTCTAATGAGTAGGCTCTTCTCATTAGGTGACCAAAGTATCAGAACTTCAGCTTTAGCAAGAGTCCATCCAATGAATATTCAGGGTTGATTTCCTTTAGGGTTGACTGGTTTGATCTCCTTGCAGTCCAAGGGACTCTCAAGAATCTTCTCCAGCACCACAATTTGAAAGCATCAATTCTTTGGTGTTCAGCTTTCTTTATGGTCCAAATCTCATATTTACACATGATTACTGGAAAAACCATCAGTTCAGTTCAGTTCAGTAGCTCAGTCGTGTCCGACTCTTTGTGACCCCATGGGCCTTGGTTGGCAAAGTGATGTAAAGCGATAAGCTAAGATCATGATTGTAGAGATGGAAATATTAAACACACGTTATCTCATTTCTGGTCTTTTTCAGTGGAGAGAAAAAGGAGATGTCTAGAATATTTTCCAGTGTTGGGGTGGTTATTTGGCATTTTCTAAGACAGAGAATACATGAAGAGAAGCAAACATGAGTTGAACCAGGAAAGAGGCTATAAAAGGGTAAAAGTCTTACAGTATAAAAGAGAAATCTCATTTGTATAAACATTTGATTTCTAAGAGTAAATAATATTGTGATAGTTGGAAAGTCATGCACAATAAAAGGTATTGAGTTGTTTCTATCAACTTGAAATCTAAGTATCTAAATAGTACAGTGTCAGGTACTTAAACTTATTGTCTTTATTAAAAATCAATTATATCTCATTAGCAACATTTACAGAGCTGTATATGAGGATATTATAATCCATTAACTAGGTGGCAAATATTATACCTATTTGTTCAATATTATATTATAAACTTACTTATGATCATATAGAAAATAGCTAATATTTACTGAGCACATTGTATTAAAATCCAAGTGAACATTTTGGCCAACCCACTATTACCCTCATTTATCATATGAAGCCGAAGTTCAGAGAGGTTGTGTAATTTGCCCTTGATCACCAGCTAGTAAGTGGCAGGGGCAGGAATCCTACCCTTCTTGTGAACTAGAGCACAACACAGCCTGTATCACATTTTTTTTTTGTAGCATGGTGATTCATTGAGCTGTCTTCTTGGGGGCTCTTACTGTATGACAGGATGATTTAAGGCAAGCTATTAGCTTTGGAGTTAAGAAAGAGTAAACTTGCTTTTTCATTTTAAGCAAACTTGACTCTGTTTTTGTTAAAGACCGTAACGAAAGCAAAAGTCATCAGGGCTGGTTTCTCTGGTGGAAAAGACAAGAGTTTTGGAGTCTGTTGGTCTGAATTCAAATCCAGGCTAGCTCTTACGGACTATTTTATCTCAAGCAAGTTTCCTTTCCTCTCAGAATTCACATCTGCAAAATGAGGGCTCTATCCTATGTCAGTGCTGGACACAGAATAGGCCTTTAATAAACATTGTCAAATGCTTTTATAGATTAAGTGCATTAATCATTGAGTTGGAAGCAGAAATATTCAATTAACACTTTTTTCATCAAAAATGAATCTAGCATGCTGGTTGCAGAATTTTTCCTTTCCTCTCTGTCTAAATCAAGATAAAGCATTGTCTCTTTCCTGGTCTTGGTAAATTTGTTAGTCTTTTACTTGGCCCTCCCCTCACTCTATGATAAAAACTAAATTAATTCAGAGATGATAAGCCCACACCTTGAGAATCTTGGGGTGCCAGTGGCAGGGACTGGAATCTGCCCATGGGAGTGTCTTCATCCCCAGCTCCTTCTCACTTTCCACTTGGCTTTTTGCCCTTCTTTCCCATATGTTGGCTGTTCTTCTCATTTCAAGATCAGAGTTGACCTTTTTTGTAAGGTTAAAAAAAGCGTTAAAAGCCTCTGCCTTTTTACTGTCATACATTATTAGCTTTCTCATCCCATCAAATAAAAAAGCTGCATTCTCCTTTACCCAGATCTTGGGACTAATGTATTTAAAGAAGGGATTTTTTTTTTCCCTCCTCCATTTTCCTACAATTTACAGAAAAAAAAAAAAAAGAAAAGAAAAGAAAACTAACATCATGAATTAATTTAACAAATGTAGTGAAATAGCTCTCTATCTCCATACAGAGCCCCCACCCACCCACTACAATTAAAAATTAATACTGAGTTGGCTTTGAGTCAATTACCCTAAAAATGCCAACATAAACACAAGATTAGAGTAGGATCTCTTTCATTGTCAAGTACATATAATTTAAATACTTCAGTGTATGTCGATGCATTAAGCAACATACAGATGGCAAAAAAGATATTACCATTGGATAAGACATACTTTTAAACTTTTTATTATGAGATAACTGTTGATTCACATGCAGTTTTGAGAGATAATACGGAGATATCCCATATACCCTTTATCTAATTTTCCACAAATATTTTCAAACAAAGGCATTTTTATTTGTGTGTGTCACTGCATGGTACTTTGATAGGTCCCATGTACTTGCTTTTGTTTGCAATTTGAAAAGAATTTCTTCAGTGTCAATACAGTTTTTGCCTTCTCAGCAGTCAGCTGCTCACAGATATTAGTTTCTTTGTTCTTAGAGAATATTCTTGGAAAAAAGAATATTAAGAACTCTTAATATCAAAACATTTAAAGTATTTATAAATTGAATATTTAAATATTCAGTGAAGTACTTTGCCCCCTCTAAAATATCCCTGTTACTTATTATGCAAAGCATATAGAAAGTTCTCAAATATCGCTGTATTACCATTGAGTCTTGCACTGTAGCTTATTGTATGCATGTGCTTACTTGCATGTGTGTGGGTGTGTGTATTCGGTTACTTTAATTTGTAGATTGTAAATTGGGTGTGTATTTAATGTGGTTATCTCCATTACTTTTATTGTGACATTTATTTTATTGAATTTTCTATAGGCTTAGAACTCTCTCCAAAGATTCAGACCTTTTGAGACCAACAAACTAAATGACACATTTTTCTAAATAAAAGGGTTAAAAATCTCTTCAGAATTCTACAGTGTTTTCCATGATTTAATCATAAAACTAAATTATCATGGTGACAGCTTTCCATATCTGGTTCCTCTGAGTCTCTTTAAATTAATTCAACACCATTACAATTCTGGGAAGCTAGAGGCTGTGACTTAAGAGTCCAATTAAAAACATAAAATAATTTAACTATTGATAAAAAGATAATCTTAGGAAGTTCATTTTCATGGGAATTATTAAAAACTTGATATATTCCACATGGGAATAATAATTTTATCTTACCTCAGGTAAGGAAACTAAATGGAAATAAATTAAATTGTAAGTACAACTAAAAAAATGCCACCAAAAATATAATTTTGGATACTTAGACTAGTATTCTTGAGGATTGATGGAAATAATTCATGCTTTTCTTTCTAAGTTCAAAGTGGAAAAACAACCAAACAGTAAGCCCTGACATAACTTTCAGTTCAATCAGTTCACTCGCTCAGTCGTGTCTGACTCTTTGCAACCCCGTGAATCGCAGCACGCCAGGCCTCCAATCACCAGCTCCCAGAGTTCACTCAGACTCACGTCCGTAGAGTTGGTGATGCCATCCAGCCATCTTATCCTCTGTCGTCCCCTTCTCCTCCTGCCCCCAGTCCCTCCCAGCATCAGAGTCTTTTCCAATGAGTCAACTCTTCGCATGAGGTGGCCAAAGTACTGGAGTTTCAGCATAACTTTAGCCTTGTGCTAAAGGCTAAACCAAAACCAAAACCACTGAATAGAAACCTCTCAGACTGGAAAAGTCTTCTAGATCAGTGCAAAAAGTAGAGATGAATTTATAGACCACTGGAGTTCTTAGTCATATTAATAGTTTAATAGTATGTGTAATAATTTGGTTTAAGTATTAAAAATGACAGCCTCGCTAATTGTTATTGCTTTAGGTGCTATGTCACCTCAGATACTTTTGGGCCTCCGTGGGCTGTAGCTCGCCAGGCTCCTCTCTCTGTCCATGGGATTTCCCAGACAAGTGGGTTGCCATTTTGTTCTCCAGGGTATCTTCCCAACTCAGAGGCTGAACCCATGTCTTCTGCATTAGCAGGTGGATTCTTTACCACTGAGCCACCAGGGAAACTTAACCGAATTAATTAGATAGATAATAACTCACTTTCAGTTACAACCTTAGTGAAGCATTAGTTGATAATCTTCTTTATTAACTATTTGATAAATTCTTAACTAGTAGGGTTACAGATTTCTGTATTTTGACAGTAGATATTGTCAGGAAATTGAAACTCTGCTGTTTTCTCTGTTTGACATAGAAAAAACCAACTCTCCTCTGGCTTGTGGCATGAGTACAGAGAAATGGAGAAAAGGAGAAAACAGTCATGGAAAGGCTCCCTGGGCTGAAGGGGAGAACTGTGCCAATGTTTCTTCTATTTAAAAAATATAACTTTTTGAATATTTCATGAATAAATAGGCTATTTGTCCGAAAATAATGTGTAAACAAAAATAATGACTTGTTCAACATTCACAGTTTAACTTAGACATTGGCAATGACCAAGTTTCTCATTGTGATCAGGAAAAAGAGGGTTTGATAAGCAAATGAATTGCGCCAGCACCTGCAATAAGGCGTGTCTGAGTGATAGTTGCTCAGTCATGCCTGACTCTTTGCAATCCCATGGACTGTAGCCTGCCAGGTTCCTCTGTTCATGGAATTCTCCAGACAAGATTACTGGAGTGGATTGCCGTTTCTTTCTCCAGGGGATCTTCCAGACCCAGGGATCCTGCATTGCAGGAGAGTTGTTACCATCTGAGCCACCAGGGAAGCCTACTATTAAAAGACATTTCTAAGTATAAAGACAGATCAACTTAAGTATCAGCAGATACATGCTTGACTTTATCTTATAATCTATAAACAATACATTAGAATATGTAATTAATCCATACACCTTTTCCAAAGGAATACCCAAGATGGAAGTAGCAATAAAGTTACAAATGACAGTCATCAATCAGATGAAATAATTTAGACTAAGCTTTTCTCTCTCGAAGAGATGGGGACTGGGCAAGTGGTCAGGAAGGAAATACAATGTTCTTTTAACTTTGTATGAAAAATAATGTTCAGTGCCACATTGCTGAACATAGTTCTATTTTTGCCAAATAAATCCTCTACTTCAAGTTACTGTCCAAATGCTTTATTAAAACTCCGCTTCTGGCCTTTGTTTTGGAATCTGTTCCTTTTGTTGCCACCTCCTGATTGCTGTCCTCTGAAGCTTATACTTCTTTCCTGCTGTCCCTGACACCTTGATTCCCCTCGTGCTGTCCCCTGAAGCCTTGATTGCCTTCCCGCTGTCCTCGGAAGTTGTGATATCCTTCCTGTGGACCTTCTAGCTCCAGTTGCTCCGTGGCCACAGAAAGCTGCCAGTGCTGTGAATCATGACACTTTTCCTGTACTTCTGTTACTGATGCTGTAGGGCTATAAAAGCAAACACCTGCTTTCCTTTGAGAAAGACCATTCCCTTCACTTTGGAATCAATATCCTCACCCAGCTGCTCTTTAAGTTCTTTCCAAGCATAACTAATGTTTGGCATTTCAATTGTGCACCACAAGATCATGGTCACAAAGCCCGCTTCTGAGTTGATCAAGGAGCGCTGGTCTACTGACATGGCACTGGAAAGGCGGGCCAGGGCTGCTGCCAGGGCTTACACAGCTCCCTTCTCTTCAATGAGCTTCTCTGCTGATTGCCTGAAGTGACTGATCGCAGTGGGAGGCACAGAGTCCAAGAGCCTGATGGCATCTTTGCTAGAAGCTTTTATTATCTCTGTTGCAAAAGGAACACCTATTCATTTAAATTTAATTCCCGCTTTTTGCTCCACTTGGACTAACTGATATTCTTCTTTGTGCTGGTAAAAGCAGATGCAAACTCTGGTTCTCCCAGTTCTACCTGTTCGCCCAGAATGATGAATGTAGGATTCATCATCCTTTGGTGGAGAACTTTGAACAACCAGATCAACTTCAGGGATGTCTAACCCATATGCAGCAACACTGGTTCCACCAAAACTCCAAAATCACCATTTTTAAACCTTTCAGGGTGATTTCCCTTTGCTTCTGTGGAATGTCTCCACGTAACTGGCAACATTTCTCCTAGTAACTAGATGTGTCTAGCAGCATGTATTTCCAAATATTCATTTTAAGCCTCTCCTCATTTTTTACTTTGGCTGTACTGCACTTGGGCACCACCACCCTGATTCACCTCCCATCTTCCTTTTTAATTGTTAGCTCCAAGGCAGCCTGAGTGTTAAAGAAACTTATCTAGATTCTGAGGCCTCTTTGAGAGTCCAGGCTGGTGGCACAAGGGTGATGCTCTCAGGTTAACAAAATTACTGGACTTGATCAGACAGTCTGTAACAGAGTGTTGTAGAACAGTGGTCAACAACCTGTTTTGGCACCAGGGATGGGTTCACGGAAGACAATTTTTCCATGGACCAGAGTGGCAGGGATGGTTTCAAGATGATTTAAGAGCATTTCATTTATAGTGCATTTTGTTTCTATAATTACGTTGTGCTATATAATGAAATAATTATACAACTGGCCATAATGCAAAATCAGATCATCAGACATTAGATTCTCATAAGGAGTGTGCAACCTAGATCCCTCACACTTTTAGTTCACAGTAGGATTCACAGTCCTATGAGAATTTAATACCACTACTGATCTGACAAGAGGAGGAATTCAGGCTGTAAATACAGATGAAGCTTCATTAGCTTGCCCACCACTCACCTTCTACTGTGAACCTGGTTCCTAACAGGCAGTGGACCCCTACCAGTCCATGTCTGAGGATTGGGAACCCTGATTGTAGAAGGAAGTTCTAACAGAAACACAACAGGAAGCCCAGACAGGCAAGCAGTTAGCAGGAGAGAAAGTCACAGTGAAGGGAGAGTCCAAACACTGGTCCAGGGTAGAGGCAGGGTTCCCACAGGTGAACTGGAGTTTCACAAGAATAAAGCTGTATCATTCAGGACCTAGACAGACAGTTGCAATCAATCTTTCAGTACTAAGATGGATGCAGAAGCCTATCAAGTTATATGAGATAAGAATCTCTTATCCCAATGGTGTACCTTAGGATGAATACCTTAGAAAATACTCTAGAAGTCCGGAATGTTGCTCTAGGGCTTTTTTCCTGTTGATTTCAGGGTAAGGTCAGTGGGTAAAGAAGCTGAAACAATAAACGAACTTTCTACCTTAAAATAGGATTGATCTAGAAAGTGGTGTAGAACATCCACCCTTGAGGGGAAGCAGATTTTTGAGTGGAACACAGGATTTGGAAGACAATGATATTTATTAGGGTGGGAGGAGAGTGAGATGAGAGCTGAGGTTTGGGGTTTGCTATGGGAATCCAATAAGGTAGTATTTTAGAGTGCTTTGTCAATTATAAATAATCATTGTAATGAGCGTTTATTAATACCTATTGCCCTACTTGGGCTTCACTGGTGGCTCAGCTGGTAAAGAATCTGCTGCAATGCTGGAGACCTGGGTTTGATCCCTGGGTTGGGAAGATCCCCTGGAGAAGGGAAAGGCTATCCACTCCAGTATTCTGGCCTGGAGTATTCCGTGGACCAGTCCATGGGGTTGCAAAGAGTTGGACATGCCCTAATACTTCAACTAACCCTTGTTCCTTAAAGTAATATTTCTAATACACAAAGATGCACATATATTATTCTCAAAGGTACACAAATGATGTCAGTTTAACGTTATCTCATCCTTTCCCCTCCTCACATACTAAGTAGAAAATGCCTTTACACCTTGTTGAAGCTTATGAAATATGAGTTTTCTGCAGTGCCTCAATATTTATTTTAGGGTTTTGCTAATCTTTCTGGAGATTCCCAACACTGCTTTTAATTCTCAGCACTATTTTTATTTTTTTCATAATGTTCTTTGATTTGTGGGACTTCCCTGGTGGTTCAGAAGATAAAGAATCTTCCTGCAATGCAGGAGACCAGGGTTTGATCCCTGAGTCAGAAAGATCCCTTGAAGAAAGGAATGGCAAAACACTTCAGTATTCTTGCCTGGAGAATTCCACGGGCAGCGGAACCTGGCAGGCTACAGTCCATGGGTTCGCAAAGAGCCTTACACGACTGAATGACTAACATTTTCACTTGGATTTGTACCTTTGATAATACTGGGCTATTGCCTGTTTTTGCTTCTCTTCCAAAGTTTGTCTTTTCTGATTCTCTCCCTGCTCTTGCTGCTGTAAAGATTTTGAATCTTTGCCTGTATATTCCTCTCACTTCCTGCTCTCTCTCTGACCCCTTCTTCAGCTCTCACCTTAAAAGCAAATCCCATCCTCTCACTTTTAACAGTGTGTCTTTCACCTCCTTTAGCACTACTTCCTGATCCCAGATAAAACCACAGCCTTTTGTAGAGAATGGTTCTGAAATTCCTTTCCAATAATTGCATGGTTCAGAGAGTTACTTCCCTTCTCTGCAAGCAGGGATATAGCAGAGAGAAAGCTAGGGTTATTGTGATATTTTGAGTTCCAGAATTCTTAGGGATCTATTTAAAAGTTATGAATCTTCATACTGGGGTGGGTTGCCATTCCCTTCTCCAGGGAATCTTCCTGACCCAGGAATCAAACCTGGGTATCCTGCATTGCAGGCAGATTCTTAACTGTCCGAGCATTCAGTAAGGCCCCTACAAGAAAGAAAGTGCATATACATACATACTATTTTTTCATGTAATTTTAAGTGGTGTACCCCTTAAGCAAAGTATGAATCTACTACTTTTGCCCAAGGGCATTTTTACCTTAGGTTAAGAATTTTCTTATAGAAAAGAAAAAATACTGTGGGCTTTGTAGGTACACCAAGTACAAGTCTTAATTTTGACTGAGTGACTCTAAAAATAAACATTTCACTGGACTGAAGTTTCTTATTCTGTAAAATAAGATAAACAATATTTATTTTCTGAGGTGTTGAGAATTAGAGATAATTCAATAATATCATGACATCAAGAAATCCTTCCATAAACATTGTATCATTATTTAAAAAAAATTATCCCAACACTTTCTGTGGGACTTTCTTGCTTCACATCAAGATAACAGTATTGATGTACAGTGAACTAAATTAATATTATATACAAGAAACTGCTCTGCTGGCACCTTTTTCTCTAGATTTGTGCTGTGTGCTTTTGCTAGCTTTTATTAATCAGTGCATCAATCATCAGTGCTCGTGTGTGTTGGTTATGTAAATAATAAGCAATGTTGACTCCAGTTTGTGAAAAAGTCTTAAGATCTTTCTTGCAAAAATGAAGGAGGATTTCTTAACTGAGCCTAAACAGAGAATTTCTGCATCTAAACTTTGTTCTTTTCACTCTCTTTTTTAAAGATTATTTCTTTGGCTTAGTTGCAATATGTGGACTTCTCTCTAGTTGCAGTGCAAAGGCTTAGCTGCCCCATATGGCATGTGGGATCTTAGTTCTCTGACCAGGGATCAAATCCATGAACCCTGCATTGGAAAGCAGATTCTTAACCACTGGACCACCAGGGAAGTCCCTAGGCTTTTACGTCTTAATTAAGATGTGGAGCATGACTTTGACCTTTGTTTAATGGAAGGTCATAATAGTTAACCATACAGGTTTATTCTCTGACAGACCTATGTTGATATTCTGTCTTGGAAACTTATTGTTATGCACACTTAGCCAAATCACCAAACCCCTCAGAGGCTCAATGTCCTTAGCTATAAAGTGTGGGGATCATCTCTAAATTGCAAGATTGTTGTAGGATTTAAGTAGAGGTACTAACTTATGTGGTGTGCTTAGCCAAATGACTGGCACATGCTAGTTGCTCAATAAACGATGATTATAATTACTGTATCTGCATCACCTTAACTCCAAAAACTGACATAGTTTCACAACGATGTAGGTTGCAGGGTTTTATTTTATTTCTAAATGAGTAGCTCAGGTATGGGCTGCCCTGCATCTATTAATTGATAAATGCCATTAAAAACAAGAAAACTAACTATGTCAATTAAATGATCAGTTGCTAACAAAGGATCTCATCAGGCATGCTTTCCAGATATTTTCTGACAGTAATCTAGGGCTGAAGCATTTCAACTAGAAGGAATCTTTTTTTTTTTTTCCAAGTCCTATATCAAGAATAGGTACTACACAGAGAAAACTCAAAATTAATTTTAAATAAATTCTGCACAAGTGTTTCTAGAGCAAATCTAAAATTTTAGAGGACCTAAAAACCATCTTGATGAAAGTGAAAGAGGAGAGTGAAAAAGTTGGCTTAAAGCTCAACATTCAGAAAATTAAGATCATGGCATCTGGTCCCATCACTTCATGGGAAATAGATGGGGAAACAGTGGAAACTGTGTCAGACTTTATTTTTCTGGGCTCCAAAATCACTGCAGATGGTGATTGCAGCCATGAAATTAAAAGACACTTACTCCTTAGAAGGAAAGTTATGACCAACCTAGATAGCATATTCAAAAGCAGAGACATTACTTTGCCAACAAAGGTCCGTCTAGCCAAGGCTATGGTTTTTCCAGTGAGCATGTCTGGATGTGAGAATTGGACTGTGAAGAAAGCTGAGCTCCGAAGAATTGATACTTTTGAACTGTGGTGTTGGAGAAGACTCTTGCGAGTCCCTTGGGCTGCAAGGAGATCCAGCCAGTCCATCCTAAAGCAGATCAGTCCTGGGTGTTCATTGGTAGGACTGATGCTGAAGCTGAAACTCCAATACTTTGGCCACCTCATGGGAAGAGTTGACTCATTGGAAAAGACCTTGATGCTGGGAGGGATTGGGAGAAGGAGGAGAAGAGGACGACAGAGGATCAGATGGCTGGATGCCATCACCAACTCGACGGACGTGAGTTTGGGTAAACTCCGGGAGTTGGTGATGGACAGGGAGGCCAGGCATGCTGTGATTCATCGGGTCGCAAAGAGTCGGACACGACTGAGCGACTGAACTGAACTGAACTGAAAGCAAATCTACAGTCAACATTTTATTTGTATAATGCATCCAACAGTTTCTGTTTCACAAAATTAATGATTTATGCTTTTATGTAGATATACATTGGAGAAGGAAATGGCAACCCACTCCAGCATGCTTGACTGGGAAATCCCACGGACAGAGGAGCCTGGTGGGCTACAGTCCTCGGGTCGCAAAGAGTCAGAAACAGCTGAAGTGACTTAGCAAGCACCCATGCACATACATGCATACACACATACATAGGTATTTATTTATCAATCAAGTGCTAAAAAAATATCAAAAAATGTCTTATTAAAGAGTATATCATTTTCTCAGCTAGACATTACACAGCTATGGGGGAAACTGCATAATGTCTGCAAGTTTTTTCTCACTGTAGACTTTCTAATTATGGTGAATGAACACAAAATAGTTCAAAACTCAATTTGAAAATACTTACTTCCATTACCTGTCAGGAGTAATAGATTCAAAATGAAAACTCCTGATTTCACCAAATTGTTATCAAACATAATTTGTCTTATTTTCTGCTGTTATCTTAATCAAATAATGTTATAAAATATTGCTCCATAACTCAAGGAGCAATATGTAAGATTTTAGTGACCAATTCTCTGTTTAAATATTAATGTATGTGCACTTTGATATAACTCCTTGTCCAATAAACTCTTAAGTTCTGGAGTGCATTTGTGGACACAATTCTACTTTTTATACATGCAATGTGATTTTTCAAAAAATTATTGTTATAAAACCACAGTGCTTTGCCTTCTCCTGCAAAAAAATAACTCTAAAGTTATTAGTAAGTTCTTGAATATTTCCATGACACCTGACAAAAATGTCTATTTCTATAATGTCTATTGGAGTGAGATCTAGGTGCTCTGGAAGAAGTATTAGACAGAAACTGTGGTGAGTGAAGGGGAGAGCAAAGTTCATTTGTTTCCACAACTCTGTTGAAGATGTTCAAGTAGTTATGAGTTAGAAAAAACTGTATGGGGTCAGTGTTTTTAGGTGATAATTGCCATTTGGCTAGAAAAGCAAGAGTGTTGCTACTTCACTGTTTTGGTTCTAGAACTTAGAAAGAGTTTTCACATTTGTGAATATTTTAATCAGTAGTTTAAAATTTGATTTTTTAATTTCAGAAAGTTCTAACACTATCTCATTCCCAGGTCTATGTTATGATACGTTGGGTTTGGTAATAGAATGATGGTGATGAAGGTAGGATTCATAATTAAAATAAAATTATGTTAATGAACAAATCTGAGTTTATTAAACTCAGATTGTTTAGGCCTACAGATATAAAAATTTTAAAAACCAAAAATAGTAGTTAAGCATATGAATATTTATTCATTTAAAATTGTTCCCAGGTCGTGCTAGTGGTAAATAACCCTCCTACCAATGCAGGAGATGCAAGAGATGCAATTGCCATCCCTGGTTAGGGAAGATCCCCTGGCGTAGGAAATCACACCCCAATTCAGTATTCTTGTCTGGAGAATCCCATGCACAGAGGAGCCTCTTGGCCTATAGTCCACAGGGTCTCCAATAGTCAAACACATTGAAGTGACTCAGCAAGAATGCAGGCATGCTTAAGCTACACTTGAGTTTGTCTAAGCCCACTCTGCAGCAGGCTCACCATGGTATGACAGAGGGAAAAAATCAAGTAAAATTGGACTTATAGTTGACATCAGCAAGAGGAAGCTAAGTTTGATATAAAACAGAACTTCGAATTGTGAAGTTTATTAAGAATTTAAAAGTCTTGGCAAAGGATATGAGAAAGTTCAGGACTCAGCAGGTAGGAACTTAGCGTTTAAGACTGGGAAGAGAAAGAGCTGGTGAAGGAGACCAAAGAATTGCTTATGAGGGTGGTAAAAACCAGGAGTTTGGGGGGTTTATGGGAGCCAAGAGAAGAAAGTACGGACCTTTGGACTCAGAGGGAGAGGGAGAGGGTGGGATGATTTGGGAGAATGACGTTCTAACATGTATACTATCATGTAAGAATTGAATCACCAGTCTATGTCTGACGCAGGATGCAGCATGCTTGGGGCTGGTGCATGGGGATGACCCAGAGAGATGTTATGGGGAGGGAGGTGGGAGGGGGGTTCATGTTTGGGAACGCATGTAAGAATTAAAGGTATTAAAATTTAAAAAATAAAAAACTAAAAAAAAAAAAGAAAAAAATGAGGGAAAAATCAGTTTAGTCAGATGGAATAAGATGAGAACCAATAAGTTATTGGATTTGATAATTTCAAAGTGTTGGAAGATCTTGATAAATGTCATTTCAGTGAAGATACAGGAAGTAAAAATAGACAAGATATAGATAAGGCAAGATAATAGATGCGGCACGTAAGTTAGATAGATATAATACACAAGAAGAGAAAGAAGAGAGAATGGGAGGAAAAGAAATGGAGACATTATATTTAGTCACATACTTACAGAAATTTCCATGAAGAGAGCAAAGATACACACTTGAGCATTGGCTGGAAAGCGATATGGTGTTAAGCGGATGTTGATTTTTAAAGGAAAATCCTAAAGCATGGTGGCATATGGATGTGAATCAAGTAGAAACAGAGAGAGTTGTAATAACTGCATGATCAAAATTATAAATAAGGCTAATGGGCATGAGCTTGAGTAAACTCCAGGAGTTGGTGATGGACAGGGAGACCTGGCATGCTGCCGTCCATGGGGTCGCAAAGAGTTAGACACAACTGAGTGACTGAGCTGAGCTGCTGAATTTGCAGCAGCACCAGAAGAGGGCATGGCAACCTACTCCAGTATTCTTGCCTGAAGAATCCCATGAAAAAGGAGCCCGGTGGGATACACTCCCTAGGGTTACAAAGAGTTGAACATGACTGAAGCAACTTAGCATGCATGCACACAGCAACCTGGGTGAACTTTAAGACTGTCATACTGAGTGAATTAAGTCAGACAGAAAAAAAGAAACATTGATATGATAACCCTTATGTGAGGAATCTAAGAAGAAATGATACAAAGAACTTATTTAGAAAACAGAAATAGATTCACAGCCTTAGAGAACAAACTTTGGCTTCAAGGGGGGAAGGGTGGGAGGAAGGGATAGTTACAGAGTTTGGGTTGGTCATGTACACACTGCTATGTTTAAAATGGAAAACCTACTGTACAGTACAAGAACGCTTGCTTAAGGTCATGTGACGGCCTGGATGGGAGGGGAGTTTGGGGAAGAATGGATACATGTGTATGTATGGCTGAGCCATTCTGCTATCCACCTGAGACCATCACAATCTTGTTAATTGGCTGTACTTCAATATAAAATAAAAAAATTAAAGATAGATGAAAAATTATGAAGAAGGCTAAAGGGTTAATCAGAAAGATACAGAGTACAGATGAACACTGGTTTGTAGCTTTGATGCAGGAGAGTGAGGGATTTGGAATTGCTTCTATTTTCTCAAAGAAATATGAGATGATGTCAGTAGTTAAGTTTGGGGGAAAAGGAATTTATGTGAGGTTTGAGGAAAAAACAGATCAGGTATGAAAGAATCATTATGGGGAGTTTAAAAACTAGCCACATACAGAAACCCAATATGATTGTGTAGAAGAACTGAACATCCCATTGATGTCCTGATAACGAATCTACAGTAAATAGTCAGTTTGGGTATTATTCCAAGGACTTTCAAATAGTCTGTTGCCAGCTCTCAGAAAAAGGGTAGGGTTCCTCTAGTGTTGGGATCTGTGCCAGGGGGGACAAAGAGAGGGGGAAAGGAGCTGAAGATGTTTTAAGGAGGAACTTCCCTCTTGGTCCAGTGGTTAAGACTTTTGCCTTTCAATGCACGAGGTTGTGGGTTCAAGTCCCTGGTTGGGGAGCTAGGATCCCACATGGCTTGTGGCCAAAAAACCAAAACATAAAGCAGAAACAATATTGTAACAAATTCAATAAAGACCCTAAAAATGGTTCACACAGAAAATTTATTAAAAAAAAAAAAAGATGTTTTGAGGGAATGATTAAATGACAGAGCATGAAATCTAAATGAGATAATGAGGAGAGTAAAGGCTAATGTGGATTTCTAGGTGAACTAGAGCTAGGGTAAACAAGTTGGAGTTAAAAAATTAAAACACTAGGGGCTTCAGAATATGTTCATGTGTGATCATGTGTAGCCACAGAGTGAAACTTTTGATAGTGAGGTTCCAACAGAGTGACGATTTCCAGTGATGATAACACCTAAATGTGGCTGTGGTAGTGAGTGACTGCGATGGGGGAGAAAACTGTCGCTGGCATCGAGGAGGTCAAGAACTCTGATGCCAGAGAGAAGGATGGCTACTCTGTGGCTCAGACAGTAAAGCGTCTGCCTGCAATGCAGGAGACCCGGGTTCGATTCCTGGGTTGGGAAGATCCCCTGGAGAAGGATATGGCAATCCACTCCAGCATTCTTGCCTGGAAAATCCCATAGACAGAGGAGCCTGATAGGCTACAGTCCATGGGGTCGCAAAGAGTCGGACACGACTGAGCGACTTCACTTCAGGTAGCATGGAGGTTAGGATGTTGAGTCAACACTGTTGTGATTGCTCTTCCTGAATGCTCATGTGATGTTGTTTAGTCACTAAGTCATGTCTCACTCTTTTTGACCCCATGGGCTCTAGACCACCAGGCTCCTCTGTCCATGGGATTTCCCAGGCAAGCATACTGGAGTGGGTTGCCATTTCCTTCTCCAAGTGATCTTTCCTGACCCAGGAATTGAACCTGTGGCTCCTGCATTGCAGGCAGATTCTTTATTGCCGAGCCACTGTTCAGTTCAGTTCAGTTCAGTCGCTCAGTCATGTCCAACTCTTTGTGACCCCATGAATTGCAGCATGCCAGGCCTCTCTGTCCATCACCAACTTCCAGAGTTTACCCAAACTCATGTCCATCGAGTCGGTGATGCCATCCAGCCATCTCATCCTCTGCCGTCCCCTTCTTCTCCTGCCCCCAATCCCTCCAGCATCAGGGTTTTTTCCAGTGAGTCAACTCTTCCCATGAGGTGGCCAAAGTATTGGAGTTTCAGCTTCAGCATCAGTCCTTCCAGTGAACACCCAGGACTGATCTGCTTTAGGATGGACTGGTTGGATCTCCTTGCAGTCCAAGGGATTCTCAAGAGTCTTCTCCAACACCACAGTTCAAAAGCATCAGGTTTTTGGCGCTCAGTTTTCTTCACAGTCCAACTCTCACATCCATACATGACCACTGGAAAAGCCATAGCCTTGACTAGACGGACCTTTGTTGGCAAAGTAATGTCTCTGCTTTTGAATACGCTATCTAGGTTGGTCATAATGAATTAATGAAGGTATAGTGAATAGAAGAAGGGAAGTGATAGTTATGGTCTATGAAGCACTGTAAGCTTTTACTTCGGTATTATATTCAATTCTGTGTGCCACACTTTAAAATAGATAATGCCAAACAGGGAAAGAATCCAGGGCAAAAGAAAAGAATAGTGAAGAAAATGTACCATAAGGGGAAAAGCTGAAAAGTTTGGGAACATTTAGACTGGAAAAGAAAAAAAACCTGAGGAAAAACATGTGAGTCTTTTTCAAACATTTAAAGTACTATCAGGTGAGGAAAAAAAACGTAGATTCATTCTGCATTGTTTTGAGGGAGAACCAATCAAAGACTGGATGTTATAGGAAGGTATATTTCTGCGCAATGTAAAATAATAGAATAAAAAAGAACTTTCTTAAAATCAAAGTTTTCCAAAGGGAAAATATGTTTTCTTGGAATACAATGAAGTCATCACTTTAGATGTACGCTTTGGTTGGCATATTGGCAAGGACCTTCAGGAATCAGAGATTGATGTTCTTTTATTTGTCCATAGTCTATAAGGGCATCAAATTCTAGGATATGCTAGCATTCAGAAATTACAACTGTAAATACGGTAATGAATTCTTCCTGGTTTATGTATGTGATTTTATGATAGCCTTTTACTTTTTTAATTTCACTCTTTGAAATACCAGTAACAAAGTGATTGTGGTAGAGTCTAAACTGATCAGACCTACAATTCAAAGTGCTATATTCAAACTCTAGCTATTTTGTTTATTAATTGGTTAATTTCACTTAGAGTCTTCCTTGGTGGCTCAAATGTTAAAGAATCTGCCTGTAATAAGGGAGACCTGGCTTCAACTCTTATGTCAGGAAGATTTCTTGGAGAAAGGAATGACAACCCACTCCAGTATTCTTGCCTGGAGAATCCCATGGACAGAGAAGCCTGGCAGGCTACAGTCCATGGGGTCGCAAAGAGTTGGACAGAACTGAGCAACTTTCACTTTCAATTTCACTTAACTTTAATTGACACACTAACATGAAAGTAGCTGCTTGGTTAAGGAGGCTATGAAAATATTTTTTTGAGGGATGCAAGCTAAAAAATGTTTTTAAGGCACAGAGAAAGTTATTAAGGTTTATATAGATTAGTGAATTCTCAAAAACTGGTTGGTGCATACCAGATTTTCAGGATGGCATATTGAGGTTCTAGAAGCTTGTAAAAGTACTCCAGGTTTTTCTGATATTCCAACTGGTAAAGATAAAAGATGAAAAAAAAAGTTTGTAGCCAAATAACCCTATCTTCCAACTTATAAGTAATTGATTCTTTTAATATTCCCAATAACTGTCATAATTATTTTTGAATTCAAAAGTTCTAGCCTGGGAATGTATTGGTTTTATGACAATTTGCAAGATATGAAGCATCAAAGTTAGAGCAAGAGCATAGTTACATTTTCAGATTCAGAGCCACAAGGGAGCTTTAAATATATGGAAGATGGTAGAACACTAACTAATAGCCAGCCGTTACCACCCTGGAGACTTTTTATAGTAATATGCGACTTTCTATACCAGTCTTTTATACTTTTCGACTTTACCTCTATTAGAATCTTTTTTACTGGTCTTGAGAAAACAGATTTAAAGAATTAAATTCACTTTATCAGTGATCCAAACTAACTAAGATAAAGGATATTTTGCATGATTTTGTTTCAGATATGTAACATTGACAGTTTGTCTGGACAGTGCTTTGCGATGAAGAGCCTTTGACTTGGAGTTAGAAAGCTTGAGTCTGAGTCCTTGTCTGTTGGCATCTTTGGATAAACCCTTTAGTGTTCTTGAGTCCTGTTCTCTAGCCTGTGGTAATAATTCCCGTGTCACCCACCTCATGGTTTTGTTCTAAGGATCAACATAGAAGAGGCTATACTTAGTGGAGGGGACTACAGGTAGATGCATATACATATGGCATTTCTTTTTATTCCTCAGATATTCTTCAAGGGAGTTATTAATTTGCACTCCCCCACCAGAATAAATGCTGAGGTTCAGAAATCTAAATAACTTATCGAAGGTCACAAGCAATAACACACTCAACTTTGAATGCTACTTTATTAATTTCAAGTGTCAAGACTTTTCCACAGCTCTAAAATGAAGCAATGTGTGCCAGAAATTGCCAACAGTGTTAGTCACTCAGTGATGTCCAACTCTTAGAGACCCCATGGAATGTAGCCCACCAGGCTCCTCTATCCATGGAATTTTCCAGGCAAGAATGCTGCAGTGAATTGCCATTCCCTTCTCCAAAGGATCTTCCCCCTCCAGGGATTGAATCCAGGTCTCCCAAATTGCAGGTGATTCTTTACACTCTGAGCCGCCATGGTTTTTGCAAATAGCAAAGGATTTGTTTATTCCAGGAAAAGCAAAATGTTATCCTAGAAAGGAGACTTATTCATAGTATAATACTTAGCTTGAAGTGAATGAAATTGATTTAATTATAATAATGAAAACCCTTGCTACTTATTCAACTAAAAATAGGTATATTGGGAAGATGGGATTTTAGAGGATAATGACCAAAATGAATAAACCAAGAAGCAATAGTAGTAACATATAATTTAAAATTCATAGTTAATTCTTGTTGAAAAAATATTTTTTAAAGTGTTTATTGAATTTGTTACAATGTTGCTTCTGTATTATGTTTTGTTTTCTTGGCCATGAGGAATGTAGGATCTCAGCTTCCCCACCAGGGACCAAACCCACAACCACTGCAGCGGGGTGCAAAGTCTTAACCACTGGACCACCAGGGAAATTCCATAGTTAATTCTTAAAAGAATCAGCTAAAACTGGAAAATGGAAGTAAGCAGCTATAATAGGAGTGGAGAGCAAAATAATAGGCACTATTGGTTTCTATTTTAAGTCTTTTAGTGCTCCATGATTGTTAAATTGTGCTCATGTGTTACATAGATAAGCAAACAAGATGAAAAATAGAGGAAACATTGCAGAATTTAATAAGGCCACTTTGCAGGTAGGCTGCAATTTATGTGAGGGTTTTGGGAGATTTATGAATTGATCTTGCTCTTGCTGTTTTCATATTATGACAGTTTTTAATATTTGGTATCTATTAAGGTTTGTTTTTTTTTAAAGTGAAGAGTTATGTCCCAGAGTAGAGTATGCTTATGATTGCTAAGTTTAAAAAGCTGAATTCTTAAGTCTGTGGCCAGTGTTTAATTATTGAGTATCATAAAAAAAAAAAAAGCATGCTGTATTTGCTGCTACAGAGTCTGGGGTTAAGGTAAAAAGTCAGAGCAGGATGAATGTGGAAACCTAGAGTAGGGCTGCAAGAAACTTTGGGTTATGATGTATCTGGAAATATTCCCATAATCTTACTTCCTTCAATTAAGGTTCCCAGCTTCACTGGGTATTCCTGGAGTTTAGGTACAACTAATGATGAAATGATGAGTGAATTCCTTGAGGGCTGAAGTTATATGACCAGGAAAAGACAAGCCTTTCCTGAATCATGATATGAATGCGACAGGCAACGTACCAGGTCTTATGCCTGACCATACTTACAAAGCACGGGGAAAAAAGGTATCTTTAGCTAAAGGCATCTCTCTATTTTTAGTTGACAGATTGATAAAATGAAAATATGTGACAATGAAGTTTATATTTCCTAACTTTTACGGAGGTTTTCCTCCATATATAAGTGTACCTATATATAATCGTGCCCATACATATGTATGATATATTTATATATACACTTACATTTAAAAAAGGAATATGTAAAAAGTTATAACTGATTTTTTAAGCTAACATACTAAAGTTGTGTATCTAACTACATATTGCCCTTTGGAAGGATAGTTTCTTGGAAAGCTTTATACTTGTCTTAATATTCTCCCTAAATTTAGAAGTCAATTTTTTTCAAAAAATTTCTCCTTTGATTATACCTTTTACCAAGCACCATTAAAGACAGATTTTGGAGAATCAGTGTTTCCTGGGAACAGCCCAAGGAATGTGGAATGAAGTCTTAGGAAGGTGAGCGAGTAACCTGAGTCACAGGGTTATGAGTTTGATGATCAAAGGTAAGATTACATTTCTTGTTGGTCAAGCTAAAAATCCCCTAAGGAAATCCAGAAGCCTTTAAAAATGTTTGCATCATTAGGGGATGTCTTGAGTCTTGAAAGCTGATCTTCTTCAGTTGCAAATTGTAATTTTGCTAAGCACAGCATAAAATAAAATTCATTTTATAGTCACATCTTACACATGAATGCAGAAATATTGGCAAGAAATAAATGTTACCAATATGAAAGATGAGTTAAAGAGAGAAATAGATAAGTTAGGAGACAGGCAGAAAGGGAAAATTAGGCTGACAGCATGCAGTGAGCCCTTCTGGACCCTTTTGCCAACAGCTCTGGAGGACCTCCTAAGAAATCAAGATGACACAGAGTTAAGAGAGGGTGAAAGAGCCTGCTTGAAGACCTTGTCTGCCTTCTTTGATCCACCTATTCCTGAAGAGACAGATCCCTGGACTTTACAATTGGGTGAGCCCACTAAAGCACATTTTTGTATGATAATGATGGTGATTGGTGGTCATAGCAGAGGAAGAGGAGAAGGAGAGAGAAAGCAAGGAGGATTAGGATAAATAAGAATAAATGAAAAGCCAGTATCTGGGCTTCCCTGGTGGTTCAGTGGTTAGGAATCCCCCTCACAGCATGAAGGATGCTGGCTTGATCTCTATTCAATCCCTGTTCTGGGAGGATCCCACGTGCATTGGGGCAGCTGCAACTGCTGAGCCCTCACACCTAGAGCCAGTGCTGCACAACCAGAGGAGCTACCACAGGGAGAAGCCTGTGCACCCCAAATAGAGGGTAGCCCCCGTTCTTGGCAGCTAGAGAAAGCCCAGTGCAGCAACGAAGACTTAGCATAGCCAAAGAATGAAAAGAAAAGGCAGAATCTACCCAGGGGAAATTATTGATACCTTTGAGAAGGATGAGAAAGTTGGGAAAGCCAAGTTTGAGGAATTGGAGAAATGATTTATCCAATGTTTTCAAAGGTTTCATTTTAAGAGGAAGAATTTTTTTCAAAGAGCTTGCGTTGGTTACTTATGCTTCTGCTTCCAGTGTTACCTGAATTCAAAAAGTTGCAAACTGACTCAAACTGAGTTCAGTTCAGTAGCCCAGTCTTGTCCGACTCTGAGACCCCATGAATCGCAGCACGCCAGGCCTCCCTGTCCATCACCAACTCCTGGAGTTCACTCAAACTCATGCCCATCGAGTCGGTGATGCCATCCAGCCATCTCATCCTCTGTTGTCCCCTTCTCTTCCTGCCCCCAATCCTCCCAGCATCAGGGTCTTTTCCAATGAGTCAACTCTTCACATGAGGTGGCCAAAGTACTGGAGTTTCAGCTTCAGCATCAAACTAGTCTCTGCCTTAAAGAAGTTTGCTGTTTAACACCAAACATATATTTTACGTTTCCACACTCCTTTTAAAATGCACAGTCTTATTAAGTTTCATTTTCTAGATGGGAAATCTGAGGATGAGTGAATTTAAGCTTGCTCAGTCAGTTCCATAGGTAGGATTTGACCCTGTTCTTCTTAATTTCAGAATTTAAATCCTGAACAACTGTTACAAGTATAATTTCCAGACTTTTTTTTTAATGTAAGCTTAATTATGTATTTTCCATATTTATTATAATGTAAAATACACTAGAGGACAAACCTAAAGCAGTTTTTAAGACTATTAATTTCAACTTAAAAAACTTGATAAAACTAATAATGAGCTATTCATAATGTTTTGAAATGAAAAAACTTAATGTTTCATATTTATTTATAAACCCCAAACTCATAGTACTTATAATTATCATCAGCAAAATATTTCTGTAAATAAGACATTCTATCAATACAAGTTTAAGATGAATAGCTAGGAATTATATCAGAAAAGTCTGTATCCCTTCAAGACACTCTAGATACTATGTATTGTTCCTGATCTGTGTACCAAATGAAATCTTAATGTTATTGCTTTTGCTTATCACTTTTACCCATAGCATCTCTTTCAACTAAGCTAATAGTACTATCTGCATGGTGCTCTCTACTTATTAAACACTTGAATTATTAAAGTCTTTATCTTTCTCAGTACCACTGGTGGCAATGTCAGTGCTAATCTTTCTTTATCCCAGGAAATATTTACCACTTCTTTTGCTTTCCTAAAACAAAAACCATTTTGCACAGAATGAGTTAGGTAGAATGCATAACATGTCAAGAAGTAGGTTAAGGGTTCTATACCCACTCTTATGGGCAGATCTTACTTTCATGCATAACCTGGATGGAAGATCTCAGAATCATGGAACTGTACAGCTAGAAGAAAACTGATGGATCATCCTTTCTATATTAGACTAACACAGGAAGCCCTTCTTTAGCAATCTTGAAATGAGTTCAGCAAGGACATTTGGAATTGGAAACTCTCTTCTTTCAAATAGAAGCATAATGTTTAAAGATTAATATTTATTTGCATATATTTCTTATGTGATTGGAAATCAGTTTCATTGATGCTTAACTTTTTATAATAATAAGCTAAACTGAAAAAGAAGTGAAGTTGCTCAGTCGTGTGCGACTCTGTGAGATTCCATGGACTTTAGGGTACCCAGGCTCCTCTGTCCGTGGAATTTTCCAGGCAAAAGCACAGGAGTGGGTTGTCATTTCCTTCTCCAGGGGATCTTCATGACCCGGGGATTGAACTCAGGTGTCCCACATTGCAGGCAGACACTTTACCCTCTGAGCCATCAGAGAAGCCCAAACTAAAAAAAGTGACTGCAATAGTCTTTTTGCCTTTTTTCTTCTAGGGAAGATATTTTTAAAGAGATATTAATTATAGCTGGAGAAAAATCTTAAAAATTGTTCAAAGCAACTATTGGGAATTTCACCTGCTCATCACCTTCATCATAATCATCTTAAAGTAATAAATTTTATATTTCTAAGACCAATGGCATGCTATTTTGGAACTATACCCAAATGCTGGATTTTAAAAAGTGCTAAGGGTCTACCCAATCCGATCTTTCATGGTAAAGCTGTCAGAATTTCAGAGCTTTGTTACATGTTTAATGAATTCCCTCACATGGTGTATAAACTTTTTCACCCTTTTAACAAGACATCACAGATATTATGAAGTTGACATGATCTGTTAAGAATTAACATAGCAATTTTACATGCTTTTGAAATTTCAAGCATAGTCTAATTATTAAGCAAGTAAAAAAAAAATCCTGAAGATTATGCAAAAATTATCCCTAAATCTGAAAAGGGAGATTCTTAAGTATTATTTCAATGTGCTAGTTTTCATTTCCATAAGCCTGAAGAAAAGCATTGTCATTGTCCACTAATTGGTGGATGTTTTCATTGACCTGACTAGTGGGCTACAAAATGAATTAGCTGTTCTGTGAACTTTCCAAGGTGGTTTTAAGATAAGTGTGGATCATTTGAACAATCAGGGAATTATAGGTACCTTTTTTGTTCACTTCACGTGTGTGTGTGCTTAAATAAGAAGTAGCAGCTTCAAGATGCAATGGGAAAAGGTGGGAATGATAAAGCTAATTGGATCAAAGTGACAACCAATCAGGATCATAGTCTCCTGTAAGCATTTCTTGCTCTGAATAACCTGGCCTGTCTGTCTGATGACTAGCTCTTTTTACACACTTGGCCTCTGGTATAATATGTCACTTCAGTCATGTCCAGCCTTGTGACCCTATGGTCTGTAGACAACCAGGTTCCTTAGTCCACGGGATTCTCCAGGCAAGAACACTGGAGTGGGTTGCCATGCCCTTCTCCAGTGGATCTTTTCAACCCAGGGATTGAACCATGTGTCTTATGTCTCCTGCATTGCCAGGAAGGTTTTTGCTCCTAGACCCAGGCAGATTTACCACACAGTAGGCTCTAGCTTTGCCTCAAAATACTGACTGCTTCAGCCATGGTAGTTTTGTGAGCACTGAGAGGTTTTGTGGGACACTGAGCTTGCAGTTCTAAAACTGGGATTGTTCTGGAAAACTGGGAGAGTTGTCATCCTAGATAGGGACACCATCAGAGGCCAAGCACATTGGCTGCCTTTTTATGGTACTGTGGCAGATCTGATGTTCTGAATTACATAATTTCAGTGGCAGTCAATGCTTTATTTTACTGAAGAATATATTAGCTCACATTAAGAATAAATGAGTACATTCCCGAAGAAGTTGTGATACATATGTACAATGGGATACTACTTAGCCATAAAAAGGAATACATTTGAGTCATTTCTAATGAGGTGGATGAACCTAGAGCCTATTATACAAAGTAAAGTAAATCAGAAAAAGGAGAAATAAATATATTAATGCATATATATATGGAATCTAGAAAGATGGTACTGATGAACCTATTCACAGGGCAGCAATGGAGATGCAAACATAGAGAACAGACTTATGGACAAGGGCAGGGGAGAAGAAAGAGAGGGTGAGATGAATGGAGAGAGTAGCATGGAAACATATACACTAACATATGTAAATAGATAGACAATGGACATTTGTTGTGTTCTCAGGGGACTCCAATAGGGGCTCTACAACAACTTAGAGGAGTAGAAAAGGTGGGAGGTGGGAGGCAAATTCAAGAGGGAGGGGACATATGCACACTTAAGGCTGATTCATGTTGATGCATGACAGAAGTCAAATCAACATTATAAAGCCACCATCGATCAATTAAAAATAACTGCATATAATTATTTTTAAAAAAAGAATGAATGAGTACATTCTCTATCTAAAAGGAGACAGAAAAAGGGAGAAGCGGAGGAAGAATCTGTGTTTCACCTAGCAATCTTTTTTCCCTTGGAAAACTGGAGGATTATGAGGCAGCAGTCATTATTCTATTTTCCTGATACAGAGCTGGACTAAACAAATAAGGCTCAGGGTAGGTTGTGAATCCACTAAAATTGCAGAGCAGACCCAACACATTTAACAGCATCGTGAAGTGCACTTCCAATCTCAATTATCCCATTCCCAGCCCAATATTCTAGTTTCTGCTCTGGCAGGCAGCCTGTAAGTAAACAAAAGGATGCACTTGTCACAGGTGAGAAAAATAAAACATAAAAACATTCCTAATAGAGGGTTTTTGTTTTCTTCCCTCTTTTAAATAGATACTTTATTTGATTTTAATGGTCCTGTCTTGGATCCAGCAGGCAAACCTTTCTTACTGATGGGGTCTCTCCTTAACTGGTGTCTCTGTCATCAGCCTGACCTTGTAGCTTTCTCTAGTGCCATTATACCCTGGGCGCTGGCTTATTTTCATACAGCAGCTCCCTCGGCTTGATCTCACTTCATCTACTTCACGGACACAGACATTTGTTGGGCTTATTAGCTCAGCAGGAGCCTTATCATATTTTGTATCTGAGGCTGTTGGAGATGTCAGGAGATGGAAATGCTGTGTAGCTTTTTATCCTCCTTTCTCTCACTTTCTCCTCGAGTCCAACCCTGCATTTGGATTCAGCGCTCTCTTACTACTAGCTGCTGAGATCACTTTAAATATGTCGAGCTTTGCCATCTGTACCAATAACACGGCAAAGGCTTAGCCATGATTAGGCTGTCAAGATTTATTAAGTTAAAAAGTATCAAAGTTTCTAGCTGCAACCCCAGACCTTTTAAGAGTCTACCTTCTTTGGAATCCCTTCCCCCCTTCCTCTCTAACGTTAGAGTTACCGTGCTTTGCTTGACCTTGACCAACATCTGCACCCAGGGAACACTAATGAATTTGGGCCAATTCATCTCCAAACTCCAAATTTAATCAAGCTGACATGCTGGGGAAAGCAGACTATAATTAACTTCTAGCATTTTAGGTAATCTGTAAATTTTCATAAATTTTATCTGATAGGTCATGCTTAATATATGAGTTTTCTTTAAAAGACACACTGTTAAATAAATACATGCATATTTAGTAGCTAATTTTCAATATTAAAGATTATGTGTATATGTGTCTTTAATTGTGGAAACAGTGAAATTAAATATAACAGTCTTTACTGTGTCATAAAACCCCACACAAACTTCGAAGCTGTTGGAGATTTATTTCATTGTTTTTTTGTTTTGGAAGTAAGTGACCATTGTAATCATTTTAATAAATTTACACGTTAATGATTGTGCTGATGGTAAATAAGTTCTAAAAGCGTATACTTAATCACTCTATTAGAGAATGGGAGTACCATTCCTGTAAAATGATTTTTTTTGGTTGTTACCTAAACAGGAAAATCTCTAATTGGACAGAAACTCCCCATGTCCCCAGATGAATTGAACAGTTTCTATGTACTCATTTGTAAATGTCATTGATTATTGTCAGCTCAAATCATAATCCAATTTGTCCTTAATAAACCTATAAACGATATCTGTACAAGTTTGTTAGAAAAAGTAAGCCTGCCTGTGTCACTAAGCTGAATGAATCTTTGAAAAGGTTGTCCTTACTTCATTTCTAACCTTCCTATGCTGGTGTTGTGTTTGAAATCGAGAACCAGTAGCATATAAAACAAAATCTTCAGTTTCCAAGGTTCTCTTTATTGCCAAAAAAAGTATAACAACATTATTTTAGTGTTATTTAATGTTACATTTCCTATAAGCAAATGCAAAATTTTTGTGCTTTATTATGAATGAGAGATGGTAAGTACTTAAGTATTTAAACATATCTGGTGTTATGATCAATAAAAAGAAAAATTTGGGCAAGCTTTCCAATGACTGGTTTGAAAAAATAAAGGAAATTAAAACTGAACTGAATTCAAGGAAAATGTTTATAAATATCCTATTCTTCAGTGAAGAAATTTCCAATGTGCACTTTAAAAACTCCATTAATCTCACACTTTAAAGCATGATACACATAAAGGCCAATCTCCCATGTTTATACTGGTTGAGTAGAGTTAAAATTTTAATTCAATATTTGCACGCAATTTATTATAACATCGACTGAAATGCATTCCATCCTTAGTAATGTGTGCTTTTAACATGGTGGAAAACTTTTAGAACTTACCTGAGAACCATAACATGTATAACTATTAACTTTGTATGACAAAATTTGGGTCATTTGAAAATATTTGGAAGAAATACAAGTTTAAATGTTGCTAATTAGATAACATATATCCCAATAAAAATTGTTTTTGAAAAAGATATTTTTTGGAGATAAAACTAACTATGACTTTAATAAAAAGCTGTTTTTTAAAAAATATAGTTTTAGCAGCCACTAAGTTCCTCTCAATTTTATTTTCAAGGGTCAACATTTGTTCTCTTTTAAAATATATTATTTTTCTTTAGTTTAAAAAAAAGTATGCCAAAAAATTGAAGTTCTTATCTATCATTCATCCTTAAATCTTTAATGAATTTCTTTAATCAAGATCCAAGTAATCAAACTTTATCTTGTGTCAGTGGATAGCAAATAACAATTAAAAAACTATCATGCAATTCACTCTGTTCCTTTTAACTAGTTATGTTGTTACTATAGAAATAAAAATTCCCTTTATTGAATGTTCTTCTTCATATAAAAAGCTCCAGGTAATTGCATTTACTAACCGTATGTGAGAAATTGAAAAATGAGACACCAAATTTTGACAAACTGACAAACCTTCCTTCCAACTGAATAATCAATTTGTGCTGTATTAATAATACAAATTGGTTCATAAAATCACATTGTTCTATTAAAGGTACACAAGAATACAAGTGATAGAAATGGTGTAAAGAAGGCAAAGCTGAGAGACGGAGGGCTTTTTGTGTTCATTTGTTTTTATTTGGTTTCCTTAACGTTTTATGTTTTGATTTTAAAGCCCTGGTTTGGGATAAAAATATAAAAATTGTGTGTAGGATGAAAATTCAGTGTTATATGGCATCAATATTCTGGTTGAATTTTAAAGAATTTTATATTTATAAGGTCTGCAGGTGCTATACTAATGTCATTATTTTTGCTTAATTGGTGAATAACCCGAAGATACATAAAAAAATTAATAAGATGTTCCAGGTCTAATGTAAACAGTAGACGTGCGCTTTCCAGAAATTTTCATATGTAGAAAAATGTCTTACTTGGGTTTGTATTTGTTTAATATTCACTGAGGAGCCACATACAACTGGCTTAGAAACACTGATAGGGAATCCCCTATGGTGTTTTTGTTAATATAGTTAGAATTTTCTTTTTTGTATGAGGGTGCCATTTACCTGGGATGATCCAAATGATCTGAATGAGTATTATTAAGACAAAGTAATGGAGCAAAAATCTTTGTTATTTTCATGTTAATAGTAATATCAATAGGTCTTTGTGTAGTACATTAGAGTTAAGAGTGCTTTATGTCACATGACTGTCCTCGTTTGACCCTCACTAAAATCTCGTAAAATGGTAAAAGAAAAATTTCTTCAAGATTCTCCACAAAATCTTGAGCAGCAAATTCAGTATCAGATGGACCTGTGTTCAGGTCTTGTCTCTCTTGAGTTTATTTAATCATTTTAAGGTTTGGTGTCACCCTTCACACTCAGGATAAATGCTCCCAGGATTAAACCTGATGAATACTGGATAGTAGAAAGCATTTACATAGTGCCTGGTGTACATACTAGCTGCTTTCATCGTTTGAAGATGAGGCCCGTGTGTTTCTAACTCATAACCCCTCAGCTCACTATTCAGTATCTGGTGGTGTGAATAGGAGTCCAGTTGATGTTTGTTGAGTAAATGGATGGGGAAAAAAAAAAGTTAGAATTGACAGTGATAGAGTCAAATGATTTGTTTAAGTTTATGTGCCTGGGAAGCAACAGAGCTGAGGATCAAGGCCGTGTTTCCTGACTCTAAAGTCCAAGGTTTTCCCTGGTGGCTTCTCAGGCAGAGGATTGTAACCACTGCCCTGTCTTCCTATCTCAGGGGATTGGCTTACTCTTTACCTACCAATCCACTGATGGCTGCACTCATCTTTTCACTGCCCCAGCATCTTCACCATGGACATCTAATAGCTATTTTCTGTTTTAGATCTTCAGTAAAGAATAAAATCTGTCAGGATATTATAAACATTCAAGTAATTAGCCCAAAGAAACTGCTCAAACTTACGCCATGCTGATGCACACAGCACCAGCTTTATGTTTCAGCTTTTATGCTGTGAACAACATCAGCTGATCAGATATGTTTTATAAGGATTTTTCAAAGTCATCACTTTCATGTAACATACCATGCTCTTAAGTAATAAGAGAGCAGAGTCTCTATTTGGTTGTAAAACTGCAAGAACATGCATGCCATTTCCCCCTGTGTGAACAGCTGAAGATTCACAGTGCACTGATGCTTGGAACCCCACATTTCAGAAACCAGAACTTTAAGGAGGGTGTGGAGAGCCACATTTCTATAAACATAAACACAGCATCAAGATATTAGCTACTTTAAAGGCAGTCCCTCGCAGGACAGGCATACAACACAAGTCAGCAACAGCATTAAAGACACAAAACAGTGCCATCAAGAGCAACAAAGTCAAAAACTAAAACAAAACCACACAACAAGAAATATAACAGAAGCAAGGAGGCTTAAACTTTTAGTCACTGCAATCTTTCATTGTCTTCTGATTTATTTAGGAAAAAGAATTGTATTCCTAATCCATTTCAGAATATTTTTAAAGCTAAACTTCATAAGCTCAAGAAAATCAGAAAATGGTCATTGTGTAGGAATGACTAGTTCTTAAGGAATTCTCAATATTGACATAATTTTTTTTAACTGTAGTCATAACATTCCTAGCAAAGCACCTATGATTAAATCAACCAGGGATTAAAGCATATAAAGCATATAGAAGAAATATCTACTTTTAATATAAAGCATGAATATAACTGCTAGATTTGACACTCTTATTGGAAGAAAGGCAAAGGCATATCTTTATGGTTACTACATATTTTCTTCAAAGATAGGAGGCAGCAAGAGAGTGAGAGAGGAAGAAACAATTGACTCCATGCTATGTGTTCAGTAAAAAGTACATTGGATAAAAAAATAATAATAAAAGGTCACAGTTCAAATTAAACTGCCAGGCAGTCTCTACGTGACCTGCTCATTATATATTTATTGTTTCTTGACTATGGAAACATGATCATTATCACCATGGTTTTCACCTGACTTTCAAAAATGAATGCACATTATCTTTTGCATTATCTAAATAGAATAGGCTATGTTCTGTGCAGTTGCTAAACTTAAAATGATATAATGTTCATTTAGCCCGTCTGTCTTCCTCATCTCATCTCCCCTTTCTTCGGTGAGAGTGCAGGGAGAGAAGACAGTCTTTTGCTTTGGCAGGAGGGTAAGCAGGCAGTTGTTTCTGCATTCAATGCCAGTGTCATCTTGTAAGTCAGCAGGACACGTTTCACACTCTCTTGGATATGGGCTAGCTCCATAATTCCCCAGGGCTGTCATCTCCTCTGGTCCAGTTCCAAAGGAGTTGGAGCAGGGCCCCAAACCTCAAGCTACCCTCCCATCTCAAGATTCTGCGGTAAGCCTCCTACAGGGTCTACATTTGTTTAGAGAGTTAAAAAGTGGTCGCTCATTTCCCACCTCTAGCCAATGCTGAAAAAAAAAGCATTTTTAAAAAGAAACTTCTAATTTCCCAAGCACGTGCTGAAAAGGAAAGCAACACATTAAATATGACTTAAAGCTACTTCATTGTACACCCGTGTCTATTGTCTCCCATTTAGACTGAAAAAAACACAGGTGTTTTGCCATGTGCAGCTGAGATCTGACATCTAGTTTTTGATGTTCAGGGTTAAATTTAAATCCACATGGCCTGGTTACCAATCTCCACAGTTGCACCCAGGCAGGACTAGGAAAGATTGATGATTTTGATTGCAAGATTAATCCTGTAATGTTTACAAGACTCCTGAGCTGAAACCTGGTTGGTCGTATCATGCTACCCAGAGAAGGCCGCTTGGCTTGCCAGGGTAATTTCTTCTGATGCAGTAAATAACTAGGCATAATGAAAATACTCTGATGTATTCCACTGCCTGATTGATGCTCTGTGTGTGATTCGGTAAAAGCAGTGCACTTCCTATCACAAATTTACATATACAAACCAGCAGAAGACGCATGATAATGTCAGCATCCTACAGTAGTCCTGGGATGCTACACAATTTTATAGCAGTTATGAATTACTGTTGACCTTTCTGGCCTCTTATACCAGTATGCTAGACTTGAGCATATTGAAAGTCATCAGTCTGAAGCAGTCATTCTTTACATAATTATGGCTATTTGTGGGGGGGGGGAGGGCAGTGTTTCTTTTATTGTTAAGAATTAGCATTAAGGGATAACACTGCTGTGACCTAGGACAGTCTCTGCTGCTTTATATACATTTTAATAAAAGCAGGGAAAAAGACACTAAAAATACTGCAGCAGATTTCTCATAGTACGATGGCATGGAAACAAAAATGCTAACCGCTTTTCAGTACTTTTTTAAGCATAAGAAAAACAGGATCCTGGAGGCTTGCACTCATTTTTTTTTTTAGAAATGTGGTGATTTAAAATTATGTTTTAGTATTTCTCTGGTAGTAGTCAAGTTAAATTTTCTTGATTAATTTTATGTATCTGAGGACTGGAAAAACAGAGTTGGAATGACCAAACAAGACTTTGGGGTCCATATATGGATTAAATTTTTGAATTCATGTGGATATATTACTGAACGGAGCTCTATACTTCATACTAAATATCTGAATAATCAAGCTTTCTGAACATCACTAAACACAGCTCCTTATTATCATTTGCATTTTAATGTCCTTAAAATTATTACACTAAGGGAAATGTTTTTGATACATTACAGCATTTCCTCTAAATGTGTGATTATGTTAATGAGTTTTCAATCAGTATCCTAGCCTGACACCATAAGAAAATTTATGCAAAGTTCATACCCTGTCAGGGCCTTTAATCAGGACCATTTATTAGAGCCCTGCCTTCTTTGATGGTTGCTGCTGCCTTTATTAAATATACTGACTTGGCCATCTGAAGAAAAGGACAATAAAAGGTTACTGGGGATGAAAGCATGAATGCTATTTGCTCATGTTTCCTTTACAGACACCTCTTCAATAATTAAGGAAGGGCTTTCTTTGGCCTTTTAGGCTTTTGAAGTGCATATCAAACATAACAGTTCTTGTTTTTATGGAATGCTTAATACTTACATTTAGTCTTAAACACAAGTAAACTAACTGAGATGTTGTAAGCACAGGAATACACACACAGACCACATAATTTTTTTTTCTCTACCAGGAACAAAAGTCACAGCCTGGTCAAATATGTGACGTTACATCACTGGATTTTTCTCTAAGGAGACCAGTTATGCTTTAAATCACATAGAAAATAATTAAGTTAAAAATGCTCCCCCGCCTTTCATTATTAAAAGTAGATCTTTTTCCTGATTCTTCCATATGGGGAGTTAGACTGGGCTATGGCTCTGGTATATTAATGAGTTTGACAAAACAGCCTTTAGTGAAAGAGGTGTTTTTTTCTGCTTCTCCCATTAGCACCAGGGCCTTTAAACAATTAATTAATACACTGCCTATAAATTTCTACACAGGTTGAAACTGGCATGAACGACACCATTTTTCTGGATTACATGCAGAGAAAAACAAAACTAACAGAAGCCCCAGCTAAGCAGTATTGACAACCTGGGGTTTGGATACAAATTCAATATGAGAAAACAGACTCACTTCAATGAAATACAAATAAACAACAAATTCTGTTTTAACATGCCTAAATAGGAAATAGGTGACTGACAGGCTTGGGTCTCCTAGGAAAGCCATTAGTTGAGAACTTGATAGAAAACGTTTGATTTGAATGCACGTGGCGTTTCCCCTCAGGGGGTGAGCTGAGTGGTACAGGGGGATTCAGAGGCACCCCTTTCACTGAACATGCCTGCTGGGCTAAGACCTTAGAAAATGAAATCTGTAGGGTCCCCTAACACTAACAAGTATATAACTCTATCATCAATTTAGAAGGCATAGTAATTACAGTCATCCTCTGATGGCTCTTTTGCTTATCTTCCTTAAATCACACTCTTATTGCCTTCTATCCAAATTCTAAGGGCAATTTTATAGCGAGAATTTTGTCCTTTCTCAAGTCAAAATTAGTTTTTAGGTTCATTTTATTTGTTGATGGTAAAAATTATTCATGCCCCTCCTAAGATAGCTTCTAAAAAGTTTATCTAAAGAAAGGTAGCTTGTTGTCTAAGATTTGAAAATGAATTAATCACCACCTACTTGCCAAATTTTTTCTCTCCCCAGTTAGCATGGTTATTGTCTATTTAGGTCTCTTTACAGCAACTGCTAAACTTATAATATCATGCTTTGAATTCCTCTGATTTTTCTTTCTTTTTTTTTTTTTTTTTTTGATTAGTGATTCCTATTATAGTTTTCCTTTGAAGAAATAACTGTTATACAGACAGGGTATTAATTTGCTTATTTGGATTTCTAAATATGCAAACAATAATAAATTGTTGGGTATATTGAAGATGTTTTGGACCCAGAAATTCATAATAACAAAAGTTATGAGTCATGTTATAAATTTAAGCATTGGTGCACAAAAGAATTGACATTTAAAGAAGCTCTACGTTAATCACATTTACGTAGTTAAGGGAAATCGTAGTAAATGACCTCTTTGACTTCAGCATTGTGTTTAATTTTACGCCTGTGTTTCTGATACGCTGCATCGTGTAACAGTCATTTTCTCTGAGTGCTGGTCCATCTTTCGCTCCTTCCCCCCATACCTTCAGTCTGACAGCGCATGCATGTGCACACACACACGCACACACCAGCACACAAAACCACATCAGGCAGACATGAATCAAGCAGTGTCTACTAGACGGAAGAAAGAAATATATAGAATGCATATCTAAGCATATCAAAGCAGCCTATAGCAGGCCTTTGTTATTATCTTCAATAAATTATTAGAGTACTGTATTATTATTTCACGCTTTTTGGAGTTAAGAATATATGTAGATGTATATATCTTTGGTTTTATCAAATAAAAAGGAATATGGCAATCAATTCACAGGAAAGAATGCAGAAAGCATACATGAATATTAAAACTAATAAACCTTGCTGACAAGAATTATATTTTTGGCATTAGATATTTATTCCTACCACTTTATATATCTGGGCAAATGTTCAGAATATTTCCGAATATGTATATATATATACATATAGGGAATGCACGTACGCATAGTTACTCTCTCTCTCCCCTCCCCCTCCCATATGTTGGCGTCTTATGAGATGAACAATAAGAATGAAAATCAGCTTCTGCCAAAGGCAGCTGCAATCCCATGATTCCATCGGAGCCAATCACTTAACATATCATTCATAATGCTAGCCTGCTCCCATCATCCTTCCTTGTCAGTAGTATCTTTCTTCATTTTCTTCCACTACTCAGTTCCAAGAAAGTGGAACCACTGTATCATTTACTGTCCACAACCTAAGTTGCTGATTTAAGGGTTGATTTGTTATTTTCCATAATGTCCTGTACAATTCTTTTTGATTTCAATGCAAAGTTTAAGTTGGAGAAAAAGCTTTAGATAATTTTGACAGTGGAAGGTTTGGATAAGATCAAATTTATCTATCCCTTTGAATGACTCTATACGGTTTTAAGCATTTTAAAAGACTGAAATAAGTGTTTTATGGTAAGTGCTCCTCTTTTTTTTTTTCTTTCAAGACTCTTTTACACTAAATGGACAAAACAAATGACCTAAGATATCTGTAGGATGAGTTAAAGAAAGTGTTTCTTATCACTGAAAATTGGTGATTCAAAAATGTCTATAATGAGAAGGAAAAACATTTATTCACAGTCTCCTGAAATAGTTATGGTCCCATTATGTCTAACAAGGCCTCCTGAAGGCAAATTCATTATAATTTGTATTTTTTCTTATTATTTTTTTTACAGTGGACAGTGATGACTCTCTGACTTAAAGCCTAATCACCAGTGCCTATTAAATTTGGGTTTATATGTTGCTGAAGGTAGAACTGATTATCATAGCGAATGAAATACTTGTTTGGCTTATTCCCAGGGGGCAAAAAGTCATTCTTCAAGGTGATGCATCTCATTTGAGGAATACATTAACAATTGAAGGCAGTTAAAAATACATGTGAACTCCCAGTGAGGCAAATCTGAGGTTGACCACATATATTTAGTGGCTGACTCTTGCCTCATTCGTGGAGGAAAACTATGATATGGAAGGCTGATTTCTGCAACACAGCAGCCCTTAATTTACAGTCCTAATGTAGCATGTGGATCATGAATGCTTAGAAAATATTTATTTTTCTAACATTCTATACAGGCTTTGTATGATTTTGGATATTACGAAAGTTTTAGGAAAAAAATTTATTAGAAAAGATAAGTTCCAACACCACTAAAGATGCAGCATTTTTAATTAAAATCAACCTCTCATTTCCAAGACATACTATGACTTTAATATCACTAACAATGTAAAGGCATGGATCCAAAAACTTACCAGAAAATGTACCAGGTCTAAATTCTTTAAAAGACAGAATTATTGGTAACATAGAACAAGTTAGATAATGACTTTCTAATTAGATTGACTTCCAAAGACAGATAAGATATGGAATGATTAAAAACTACTGTCTGTTAACATGTGTTTGCATTTTTGCTTTGCTTTTTATTCCCCTCTGCCCAGATTATCCATAGTATTTAAAAGTGAAATTATAATTCATTGAAGAAAAATGAAGACAAGATTTAAGTCTAAGCATATGCTTTGCAATCTTTATCACTCTTGAAATATAATAGGTCTGGAAGAAACTCCAAAAATCTTCATCCTTTTTAGATAAACATATTGTTTTAAATGGTAATAAACTACAAAGAAATACCAGGAATGAACAAATGGATCTGTAAGTAAATTCAGGAAAAGTAAAATTTGTAAATTTGTACAGTAAAAGCAGTAAAGCTGTTTATTTATTTATTTGTAGAGTTCTTAGCTTCCATTGCAAAGATTTCTCTTATGTATAACAATTTTTCAGAATGCATTCTCATGAATTAGCTCAATACATTACCACAAGGACTGTGGGACATGGACTAAGATGTCTTGTTGGAGTGAAAATAGAATTGCAAAGAGGAGATGCAACTCACCCAACATCCGGAATCCAGAAAGTGGCAGGGCTGGGACTCAAGTTCAAATCTTTGGGCTGCTGATCCAAAGCTCACTCTTCTAAACCACACTGCTCCTTTTTTTTTTGGTCAAGTAAAGAGTCCGTGAACATATTTCACTCTGCGTGATGTATAGGTTTATTGGGAGAGTGACACAACGGAGCAGTGAAGTGCAAACCATAGAAATGAAGTCATGCATAAAACTGCATAAGAAATATGTATATTGAAGTCCTATTTCATGAAGGTGCTGGGGCCATGTGGCTTCCTGTATTATTTATGGACACGTTATTTCTGTATTATTATTATTATTGTTTACCTTCTCTAGTATACCTTATTGTTTAAATAAATGGTGCAGCAGGCAGTATGTAGCATGAATGGTGCACTTTAATTAAAAAGAAAAAAACAAAACAAAACAGAGGGCTATCTAGGTTCAAGTGCTAAACTCCTTCCTTGCCACAACCTGAGGGCATTTCAGGTTCATCATGGAGGGAATGCCTTTCTGTCTCTGAGAAGGGCTTCCTTTTCAGCTGTGTCATGAATGCTGAGACCAGAAATGGCAGTGATTGAGGATTTTCAAAAGTGAGGGAGAAAGTGGAAACTGCCAAAGGAGCTACCATGGCCCTGAATGAAACCTACTGGCTTGACATTCTGTTTGAATTGATTTTAAAAAGCCTGACATTCGGTAATTTATTGCAAAGTCACTAAAAAACATAAAAATTTTAAAACAAAAGAGATACTGTTAGAAAGGGTATGTAAATTAGCTTCCAATATAATATCATTTACCATTTCTGTTTTTCAATGTGCATTCAAATCTGATTCTTACAATATTTCAATTTACTTTTAATAGCCAGATGTTGGATGTTTCACCATTTCGCCTGTATTAATTTGTAATATTAAACTTTTATTTAATAATTAATTTTTCATTTAAAAGGCCATTAGGAAAATGAATCATTCTGTTTTACTTCCTAAGTTAATTTCTAAAGCAATCTTACAGTAATAACATGACCTTATTATTTTTAAAAATAAAATTAGAAGTACTTAGACAGGATTCTCTATGAAACAATTTAACTGAAGATGATGTTTAAAGATAAAGGAAAGCAATGTGGCTCACTGCTTAATAATATGGGCTCTGGACTCAAATGTCTGCATTCAAATCCCGGCGTCTCTGTGCTTCAGTTTTCTGATCTATATAATGGGGAAAAGCATAAAATCTTCCTTCGTAGAGTGGATGTGAGGATGACATGCAAATGCCAGTGCCTGGCAAATATAAAATATTCAATATGCGTTAGCTATGTTTTCAAGAAAGATGTATCTAAATGGTGTTATTATAATTCAGCCTAAGTAGTCATGTCTTATGAAGGAGTAGGAGTTTCAGGGATTCCAGGAAAAATGTACAGTTCAGGCAGCATCCAGTGAAAGAAGTAGGGAAATGACTATCACTCTGAAGTCAGGCGAGTATTGTCAATACTTGCCTCTTTAGAGATGTGTAACTTTGAGTTCATCTGTTCTTAAGACTGCTTCTTCATCTGTAAAATAAATACTCTCATAAAGGGCTTTTTTTTTTTTTTTACTAGATGAGAGCGAGGTTAATATCAACAATTAGCCAGTGCCTAGTGGTAGTAGCCCTTCAAGATATGGCTATGGGACTGTTATTGGTGGTACCCAAGGAGGGATGTGGTACCCAAGGGGAAAAGGGAGAGGGTGGTAGAGATCCAGGGCCCAGAACACAGGACAATCATTGCAGAGGTGAAACGAGGGCTTTGGTCAGCTCCAGCGGCTCCACCAGCTGAGACATCTTCTACTGCAGGCCATTAGTGAACTCTTGCTGGGGACGAACAACCCAAAATCGGTGTTAAGAGGCATTGATTCTGGGCCAGCACCAGGGATAGCTCCCAGGAGCCCTTCGAAAAGCAGACCACTTGTTTCTTCTCCCAGTCTTTGCTCAAGTTTTAAAAGGTCAAGTTCCTTCCCACTCTTTTTTTTATTATTAATTTTTATTAGAGTATGGATGGTTTACAATGTTGTGTTAGTTTCTGCTGTACAGCAAAGTGAATCACTTATATATATATATGTATGTATATATGTATATCTTCACTCTTTTTAAGATCCTTTTTCCATACAGTTTGTTATAGAATATCAAAGAGAATTGCTTGTGCAATGCAGTAGGTTCTTTTTAGTTAACTATTTTATATATAGCAGTGCATATATGTCAATCCCAATCTCCCAATTTATCCTTCCTCCCCCTTTTTCCCTAGTAACCATGCTTGTTTTCTACATCTGTGACTCTATTTCTGTTTTGTAAATAGGTTCATTAGTACCATTTTTTTAGATTCCATGTATAAGCAATATCATATGATATTTGCATTTCTCTGTCTGATGTGCTCAGTATGACAATCTCTAGGTCTATCTGTGTTGTTGCAAATGGTATTATTTCATTCCTTTTTCTGGCTAAGTAATATTCCATTATAATATAATGGTGTATATATATGTATCTTCTTATCTTCTTTATCCATTCCTCTGTCAATGGGCATTCAGGTCGCTTCCATGCCTTGGCTATTGTAAATAGTGCTGCGGTGAACATTGGGTGCATGCATCTTTTTGAACTTTGACTTTTTTCACACTTCTGTTTCTTTTCCCAGTCTCTGCTCAGACTTTTAAAGGTCAGATTCCTTTCAAGACAGTTTCCAACACTTCTTGATGAAGACCAAGTTGAATCCTTTATTCCCCACTCCCCGCCACCAGGAGACTTAGTAAGGACAAGATGACCAGGCTGCGGAATGTATTAGATCGGGAATAAGATGAGTAGCTTTTTCTCTGATTGGATGAGAATTGTTTTTTTAAGCGTGATCATGATTCTTTTGATTGTCATATTCCTTCAGGCTGATGAATTCTCAAGTTCAATGTCACTGTGTTTAGTTTTGTCCAGGTTTGTTTTGAGGTATTTTGCAAGCAATATGTCACCAATAATAAAATCATCTAATGCTGAAGTTGGCCAATGACTTACATTTTACAATAAATAAAACATTTTTGAATTTGAAAAGCAAATCACAGAAAACAGTCTATATTATGATTTAATTTTAAAAACACAATTCATAAAAAGACCAATAAAGTAACACATGGCTTAGGAATACATACCTATGTGGTATGAGTATAAAAAGGCAAGAGAAAACACAGAATTCAAGGTAGAAGTCTATTTGATGGCAGATCAAATCAGGGAGGAATTTACTGATAGTTTCAACTGCACCAATAATATTTTATTTACAAAGTTAGGTTATACATTTATTAGATGGAGAAATTTCCAAATTACTGAAGTTATACCGTGCAATGCTTTCTTCCCTTCCTGATCATAAGTTGAAACTTACTTACCCCAATCACTCCGTGTGACTAGGTAATCAGCCATGGAGGTAGAAATCTTTCCACTGAAATTCCATCAAGCTAGCTCTAGTGCATCAGTTTGCTCTCAGTAATTCAGTGCTTCAAAAAGATTATGCTAAGAGTTGAAAGGCTTGTATTGTTTAACTTTATTTACTGTATAAGAAACTCATCAGCATATCGGCCTGAGACTAATGCTCTGGGTCCTTGCAATTTGAGCTTGCTGCCTTTAGAGAGGAATTAACTTCTATTGTTATTATTCAGCAGTTTTGGTGACATAATATTTAGGTGCCATTTAACCAAGTTCAACCATGATTTCTTTTAGAGGTGATCATGGGGCAAAAGGGTTCTCTGCTTTTCTTTTTCTCTTTGTTTTGTTTTCTTCTCATTTTTGAATGCTGTGTGGCTGTGGCCTTGCCTTTCTTTGCTTTGAAGTTCCTGCCAAATTGATTGGGCTCCCTGCCCAGAGAGATTAGAATTGAGAGGTAAGTAGATAAATTGGGACCCAGTTGTGATCCAAGGGCCTTTTCAGGGACTAGTTTCTCATAAAAGGACAGATGGGTGGATTTCCAATAGAAAGCATCCTGAATTTGAAGAGAGAATTTCTGAGTTCAAGTACAAGCTCCAAATAATAATAGGTGTGTAAGACCCTGGTTAAGTCACTTACCTTCTTTTAGTCTCTGTTTATCTCTCTGAAAGCTTGAGAATAAAAACAATTGTAATTTTTTTCCACTGTAGTATCAAGATCAAGTGAAATAAATAGAAAATGTTTTGTGAATACATACAATATGAATTATTATCTTCAACTTCTCCCTATTCCTATTCCCCTTATCTAATCTCTCACAAAGTTCTGTCAGTTGCACTTCTGAGATAACTTCAGTTTGTGTCCATTTCTCTGCTTTCCCTACAGCTTAATTGAAGCCATCTTTTCCTCCCTTTCTTATCTGTCCTTTCCTATCCTTACCGTCATGCAACCCATTTTCCTAACTGGAGTCAGACAGATCTTTTAAGGGATGCAACCCTGATAATTATACTCTTCTGCTTACAGCCTTTCACTGGCATCCCATTACTATCAGGATGAAGACCAAAGCCTGAAGCTGGTCTGAAACTTCTGTGTGATCTGGTCCAAATTACTGCTCCTGTTTCACCTGACTCCTTATTCCTCTTTAGCTTTTGAGTCACAATATCATAACTACATAGAGAAGTTTTTTTTGTTTTGTTTTTTTTTCTTTTTACCTTACTGGCTTGAGTATTATATAGTTTGATGCATTAACCACACCCTATGCATCACACACCCAAAGTCAGGAAGGCAAGGTTTAAAAATAAAACACAAAACACAGAAACAGAAAGGCGAGAGTATGCTTAGTGGGAGCATTGAGGGGTCTCTAAATGTTGTTATTTTATTATTGCTTTATTTTCTCAAATTCAAAAAAATTTCAAAGATCATCCATCAGGTAATATATTTGGGGGAAGTATTTGAGAGTGAAATGAAGGCTCACTGATGGATGGGGTTGGGAAACCTTCATAAGCTCACAGATATTGACAGAATGACATTTTACTCTTCCAAGTAGTACTTACTTCTAGGTAATGGGTAGGGAAATTTAGTATGTTGCCTGTCTTTTCTAAAACATTTTTTTATGCTTTGACATGTTGAATTGGATTGATTCACCTGTGTAATTGAAAAGTATAATTTGGTCTTGGTGTAATTGGTCTTCTCCTGGAATGCTTATCTGACAGGACAGATCAATTATTAGGTTGCTTCTGCTTCTACCTACACACAGATCAGAACACATGTAAATTTTTCTTGGAAGTTCATTTATTAATGATATCCATATATAAACACACATGCAAAGCTTACATTGTATCTACCTACTATTTTTTTCTCTCTCTATACATATGTGTATATGTATAAATACATATACATCATTTTCATTCATATTTATTACTTCTGTTTATTATTTTAATATATTTCATAAGGGTTTTATTAGTATTTTTAATATGTAAATGCAGAATAAGAACGAGAGATGGTTAAGATCAGTTTTCTTGTATATACTTAATAATTAATCAGCCAATATGAAAAATGTATGCTTCTTGTTCAAGTTATACACTCTCCATGAAGTTAAAATTAGCCTTGCTCTCACACATCTCTTCCTCCTCCAATCCATCTATCTTTCAAATTGCCATCAGAGTTGGAAGTTGGCAACTTCCTAAGAAACAAATCTGATGGTGTCACTCTGCTGTTTATGAATCTTGCTAGTTCCCCATTATCTAAAGGAAAAAAAAAACTAATTTATTGCCATTAGAATTTCACCCAACTTAGTATCTGTTGCCATTCTTCCCTTGTATACCTCAAATGTCAGTCACAATGAGCTTTTCAATACTTTCAATGCAAGACATGTCTTGTCACGAACTGGGAATTTTTATATTTTATTTCCCTTTCCAGGAATATTCTTACCTTCTTTTATATCTCGGAAAATACTATTTATCCGTTAAGACAATTAAAAGTCTTACTTTTCCTGTAAACATTTTCTTAATTAATCAGTGTTACTAGCTCCTTCTTCCCTGGAATACTAAATATATAATATAACTAAAGGACTTATCAATAATATTATAATCATTTATAAGCCTGTTTCTTTCTCTTTGATTATGACTTCTTTGGGTACAGGGAACCCGGTATTACTTGAGATACAATTAAGCTGCTGTAACAAAAAATAAATGAACAAAAATAAAGTAGTTTAAACAAGATATGTTTTCTCTCATCCATCTGATCTTAAGCAGTTCATGACTGACATGGCACCTCCACAATTTTGGGACACACGCTTTACTCTATCCAGCCTTCAACCATCACTTCCATCCTGTTATCCAAGAAGTTGATCTAGTTTCTGCAATTACATCTATGTTTCACACAGAGGGCTTCCCTGGTAGCTCAGTTGGTAAAGAATCCACCTGCAATGCAGGAGACGGGTTTCATCCCTGGGTTGGGAGATCCCCTGGAGAAGGGAAAGGCCACCCACTTCAGTATTGTGGCCTGGAGAATTCCATGGACTGTATAGCCCATGGGGTTGCAAAGAGTCAGACACAAATGAGTGGCTTTCACGTCACTTCAGACAGAGAATGCAAAGGAGAAAGGTGAAGAGGAGATTCAAGACCCAGAATTTGACTCCCTATTACTGCCAGTAACATTGGTTTGGAGGCTTGGAGCTGGCATCTTAGATTGACTATCAACTTTACCCACTCAAATTTCTACAAAATCACAAAATAAAGAGCAGGTCAGAAGCTAACTAGCAAAAATTCTTTTTAAAGCAGTATAACTACCCTGATTATTCTAAAGGATCTTTAATAGACGAGTACACTTTTAAAAGGGAGGTTACATCTCAGTTATATTGCACTGAGAGCCTTTCTGTAATATGTCTTCATCTTAAAAGAAACCAATGGGAAATCAGAACAAAATTAAGCAAGTTTGGGCTGAATCTCCATAATGACATATTAAAAATAATTAAATTTCAAATATTTTGAAAAAAACTAGTAATTTTTTCTTAAATGTAGCATAAGAGTATGAGGCAAAATTAATAAGTTACAAAATCATAAATACTCTTCCTTCTGCATCTATCCAGTTTCCTTCCTTGGTGGAACCAGTGTTACCAGTCTCTTATGTATCATTCTGGAATATTCTGTACATGCAAAGATGGATGATGGCATGCAGTTTTGCATCTTGCTGTGTTCAACCTTCATTTACTTTGGAGATCTGATAAGGCTTATTTTAAATTAGAAAAGGTATAAATGTCAAAATATGGTCTCATTTTTTGTAACAAGATCCTTAAATTCAAAAGACAATATTCAAAATATGCTACCTATTCTTCAAACAGCCCTGAGGTTTATCTTTCCATCTGTTATCACCTCAATTTTTCTTTTTTTGTCTGTACTCTTGATATGTTCTGCTGGTTCCAAGAGCAAGCCAGGCCCTTCACAATTTTCTTCTTTTCTCTTTTTGTGTCTCTACCTTGAACTCCTGTCCCTGGCAGTTTGCATGGGAGGGTGCTCATTTCTCAGGCTTCAGTTTAAATATTGAGTCTTCAGAAAGGCCTCCTAGACCCTTCTTTCTAGAGCTTACCATTCACCCTGAGCCCCTGCTGGTATTTTTGTGAGCACGTTGGGTATATACTTCATTGTACACACCCAATCTGTAATTGTATTGTTTACTTGTTTGCCATCTCAGTGCTCCTCTGAGACATAATCTCTACTGAGGCAGGAACGTGGTCTTGTTCATCTTGTATATCCATCTAGCACTTTGCTTGGCACCTGGTGAGGATTGATGAGTGTTTAGTAAATGAAAAAAACTCAAATGAACAATCAGCAAATTTCTTCATGAAGCCTGTTAATCAACTAATCTGCCCCACCTTTATTTCACTGAGTGATTCTCAACTGCTTACACACAAAGATACGCAAGCTATAAAATATGTCAAAAAGTTGTGAGAAAAGAGGTAAAGTCTCTTTCCTTTTGTCCTGATAAATAACTACACACATTTCATCTATGAAACCCTTCCACTTCATTGTGATCTTTCACAGCATCATACATTTTTAAAAGGCTCTACGAATATAAAAGCTATATTTGTGCTGTCCTGTAATCTATTGTGTGCAATAGCTTTATGTCTAAAAAACCGATGAAGGTATATGCTTTAATTTAAAAAAATACCTTATTGCTAAAACATGCTAACCATCATTTGAGCCATCAGTTAATAGTAATCATTTTGCAGGTGGAGAGTTTGAACTATTTCTTTCCTTTCATCTTCCAACAAACATTAATTTGGCACTTGGAATGTATCAGGTGCTGTGGGGACATGGTATGTGGGGTGTGGTAAGAATACCTAAAGGAGTAAAGTCACTTTTCTTCACTCTTGCTCGGATCCATGAAAGGAATTTCAAATCTTCATTTTCCTGCCAAGTTGAGTCAAAAATATTTCTTGCCACATGCAAAGTAACTTGTAAAAGATACTTATTTGAATTATCATTTTAAAATTAGATGCAGTAATACAGGATCAAGGGAGGAAATTTTACAGTTACAGATATGAAAAAAAGTCACATAAAATGTGAATAATTAGTAATATACCTCTCCCTTGCTCTATCATTCCACTTATTTTCCTAAAAGGTACATGAATATATATATAAGTTAACTATTTGTTTACAAAATGATTTTATAGTATATATGTTGTTTGCAGCTATTTTTAACATAATCATCTACTGTGAACATAATTGAATAAATAAGTAAATGTATTTATTAGGGACATTTATTATCTCATTTAGTGCCATCTTTTATTTAGCCAATCCTTTTTGTGCATTTTGATTGTTCCTTTTTTTCAATATATTATCCACATCACTATGGCAAATCTGTGCATAGATATTGAATTATACTTAGACTAAGTTTTCTGACAATATAATGGCAGAATGATAATCGTTTACAAATGCTTTAAATGTTTTTATTCAGTGGTTACTTTGTACATTTTGCTCATCTGATCTTCAGAACAATTCTCCGAGGTAGTTACCCAGAATACTGATGTATAAAATGTTAAGATCATATTTGATTCAATGGCCATCAACTGTAGGAAACACCACTATTATATACAACTTAAAAAGAAACCAAATGTTGCCAATTAATTTCTAAGAAATATTTAAATATGCACACTAGAATTAAATAGAGTCTCCGGAATTACTCAAGATTAGATAGTTCATAAGTGCAGAGCTGGCATTTAAATCTATGCCAAGTGGCTGCAGAGGCTACACTCTTAGACATATAGCTCTATTTTCTTGCCAGATTGAACTCACATTTATAAGGCTTTTAATACAAGAGTGCCTTCCAGAAAGGTTGTAGCAATTTGCATTTCCACCAGTAGGGTTAATAAATTTAACCCTAAAACAAAACTTGTTTCTGTAAGTTTTTGCCAATATGGTGGCTATCTTTATACTTTTTATCAATGTGAAAGATCAAAAAATATAATTTCATTTGCATCTATTTGACTACTCATGAGGTAAATAATTTGTCAAATACTTACTTACTAATTGTATTTCCTGGGTGGCTTAACAGTGAAGAGTCTGTCTGCCAATGCAGAAGACAGACTCGACCCCTGAGTCAGAAAATCCCCTGGAGATGAAAATTGCAACCCATTCCAGTATTCTTGCATGGGAAAAGAGCTTGGGGTCATAAAACAGCAGGACACCATTTAGCAATTAAACATCAACAACAATTATATCTCATCATTTAAAAATTGTAGTTATGTATACATTTATCTCTTTTTATATAAAGGATGAAAATGAGAAGTGAAAGTGTTAGTCTCTCAATCAAGTCTGACTCTACCACCCCATGGACTGTAGCCCTCCAGACTTCTCTGTCCATAGAATTCTCCAGGAAAGACTATTGCAATGGGTAGCCATTCCTTTCTCCAGGGGATCTTCCCAACCCAGTGATTAAACTCAGATCTCCTGCATTGCAGGAAGATTCTTTACCATTTGAGCCACCCAGTAAACACATATTAAGGATAGTAATGAACAGTTTGTTCATTGTAGATATTTTCTGTCTGTTGTTTTTTTTTTAGCTTTGTTTACAACACATTTTTAATTACAAAGTCAAATCTACCAAAATTTTCTTCATAATTATTGCTGTTACTGTAAAATATCTGCATTTAAATATTCTGTTAAACTTTAACAAAAAGTTGTTGAAACACCAGATACCAGTGAGAATACAGTAGAACTGAGACCTGAAGAATATAATTAATTTTTGACGTAAATGAATTATATTTATGCTGTCACTCAAAAGTGACAAAACATTTATGTTCTTTTTTTGGATTCAGATTAAGCATAAAACAAAAATTTTAAAAACTGAAATAATTCAAAGTATGCTTTCTGAACACAGTTAAAGCAAATAAGTAATAAAAAGGAATTTGTAACAAAAGTTTTTTTTTTTAATCAAAAGGTCTGCCAATGTTTGTAAATCACCACTATACTTCATAGGTCAAATAAGAAATCATAGTAAAATTTCAGAAGATTTTGAACCAATTGTCAACAAAGCTATTACATATCAAATCTTGTAAGATTTAGCTAAAGCAATACTTAGAAGAATATTTTGTAGTATTAAATGTGTATATTTTAAAAAGTAAGACTAAAAATCAGTGATCCATGCTACCATATCAAGAAACTAGAGAAGTAAATGAAACCTAAAGAAAGTAGAAGTAAGAGCACAATATGGAGCAGAAAAATAAAATAGAAAATAAATACACAGAAGAGAAAAACTAACAAACTGAAAATTTTGTTCCTTGAAATTGTTAACAAAATTGATGATCTGTAGAATGATCATTTCTCCTGAGAGTGTGCATTTAAAAATTTTTTTTATTTGGAGGATAATTGCTTTATGACGTTGTATTAGTTTTTGCCGTACAACAACATGAATCAGCTACAAGTACACACATATTCCCTCCCTCTTGAGCCTTCCTCCTGTTCCCCCCATCCCACCCCTTTAGGTCATCACAGACACCTAGTTGAGCTCCTTGTGTTACATAGCAACTTCCCACTAGCAATCTATTTTACACATGGTAATATTTATATTTGGAGAAGGAAATGGCAACCAACTCCAGTATTCTTGTCTGGAAAATTCCATGCACATTGGAACCTAATGGGCTATAGTCCATGGGGTAGCAAAGAGTAGACACAACTGAAGGCACACACAACATGAAATTATAACATGGTATCCTAGCAGCATGACAGATGAGCAGCCAACAAAATGATTGCTTAATTGAGTTAAGGAAAGAATAAGCAAAAGGCCGAGATTAATTACTCCAATGGCTATTCATGAATCCTTGTCTAGTTTCCAAACCTGAGTCAATTCTCAGATTCAAGGATTATAGCTATTTACTTAAGTAATCATATACTAGAGGAAGGCAAATGTGTATATCTTTCAAGAGATGTTAGATTCTGGGTTCAAACTGTTTCTGATATCTGGGGACTTATGGTACCAATGTAGCAATATTGACCTCTGTTAGAGTAGGTCACATGTGAATCAGGTAACAAATGGAGTTCTCATTCAGGTACAGTTTATAGTAGGAAATTTGGTGGCTGTTTCCAACTTCCCAATGCATCATTGAAATAGACATACTTAGCAATGTCAAATTTTTCATATTGGTTCTTTGGCTCAGGAGTAAGAAATAAATATACAATAGAGTAAAAGCTATTATGGTAGGAAGGGCTGTATAAAAGTCACTGAAACTTCTCTAACTCTCCAAGGCAAGAAGGTAAGTCAAAGAAAATATCATACCCTGGGGGAAATGACAGAGTTTAATGCTGCCTTCAAAGATGCAAGAATGTTCCTTCTCATCATTTAGTTTACCAGTTTGGTTCCTGCAAAAATAAGATGAATCACTTCATATGACAATGAACTACTATTGATTTAATGAATGATTAGCTTTCAGCTTAATCATTTCAGCTACTGTGCTGAATACTGTCTCTTTACGAAAGAGGAACACAGCCTATGGTATGTGGTATGTAAGTATAATCATATGAATGCGTTCTTTTTAATAACCATCAAGAATTTATCAGAAACAGTTCATATTTACAAAATTTCTTCATGGTCATGCCCAAAGAGACTTGGAATATATTTAAACATTCTACAGAGCAAAACATTGGTGTCCTTGATGACATTTACATCAACTGGAGAAAATGAGCAAGAATTGGCAAGTAGTCTATATGCTTGCCATCTAGAGTATTTCAAATCCTAAAAGACGATGCTATGAAAGTGCTGTACTCATTATGCCAGCAAATTTGAAAACTAAACAGTGGCCACAGGACTGGAAAAGATCAGCTTTCATTCCAATCCCAAAGAAAGGCAATGCCAAAGAATGTCCAAACTACCACACAATTGCCCTTATCTCACATGCTGGCAAAGTAATGCTCAAAATTCTCCAAGCCAGGCTTGCAGTACATGAGCCATGAACTTCCAGATGTTCAATCTGGATTTAGAAAAGGCAGAGGAGTCAGAGATCAAATTGCTAGTATCCAAATATCCATTGGATCATTGAAAAAGCAAGAGAGTTCCAGAAAAGCATTTACTTATGCTTTATTGACTACTCCAACCAAATCACCTTACCTGCCTCCTGAGAAATCTGTATGCAGGTCAAAAAGCAACAGTTAGAACTGGACATGGAACAACAGACTGGTTCCAAATAGGAAAAGGAGTATGTCAAGGCTGTATATTGTCACCCTGCTTATTTAACTTTTATGTAGAGTTCAGTTCAGTTCAGTTCAATTCAGTCGCTCAGTCGTGTCTGACTCTGAATGCCAGGCTGGATAAAGCACAAGCTGGGATCAGGATTGTGAGGAGAAATATCAATAACCTCAGATATGCAGATGACACCACCCTTATGATGGAAACTGAAGAACTAAAGAGCCTCTTGATGAAAGTGAAAGAGGAGAGTGAGAAAGTTGACTTAAAACTCAATATTCAGAAAACTAACATCATGGCATCTGGTCCCATCACTTCATGGCAAATAGATGGGGAAACAATGGAAACAGTGACAGACATTTTTTTTTTCAGGGGCTCCGAAATCACCGCACATGGTGATTGCAGCCATGAAATTAAAAGACACTTGCTCCTTGGAAGAAAAGCTATAACCAACCTAGAGAGCATATTAAAAAGCAGAGACGTTACTTTGCCAACAAAGTTCTGTCTAGTCAAAGTTATGGTTTTTCCAGTACTCATGTATGGATGTTAGAGTTGGACTATAAAGAAAGTTGTGTGCCAAAGAATTGGTGCTTTTGAAATGTGGTGTTGGAGAAGACTCTTGAGAGTCCCTTGAACTGTAAGGAGATCCAACCAGTTCATCCTAAAGGAAGTCAGTCCTGAATATTCATTGGAAGGACTGATGCTGAAGTTGAAACTCCAATATTTTGACCACCTGATGAGAAGAATTGACTCATTGGAAAAGGCCCTGATGCTGGGAAAGATTGAAGGTGGGAGGAGAAAGGGTCAACAGAGGATGAGATGGATGGATGGCATCACTGACTCAATGGACATGAGTTTGAGTAAACTCCGGGAGTTGGTGATGGACAGGGAAGCCTGGTGTGCTGCAGTCCATGGGGTCAAAGGAATCAGACACGATGAGTGACTGAACTCAACTGAACTAGATGATAGGGCTTCCCTGGTGGCTCACATGGTAAAGAATCTGCTTGCAATGCGGGAGACTAGGGTTCAGTCCTGGATTGGGAAGATACCCTGCAGGAAGGCATGGCAACCAACTTCAGTATTCTCGTCTGGAGAATTCCCATGGCCAAAGAGCCTGGTGGGCTAGAGTCCAGGGGTTGCAAAGAATCGAACATGACTAAGTGAACACAACTGAGTGACTAAGCACAAGACAGCACTAGATTTACACTGCAATGACTTGTGTGGCTGGGAGAGAAGTGGGTAGTGGAAATCTTGTCAGTGCGTCAAATTGCAGATGGAGCATCTACTTTGTGTAATGAGAGAAGTGGCCTGAGGTAAAGATATTCATAGACTCACGCATGCCTCCCTTTGTGACCCTATGGACTGTAGCCCACCAGGCTTCTCTCTCCATGGGATTCTCCAGGAAAGAATACGGAAATGGATTGCCATGCCTTTCTTTCTCCAGGGGATCTTCCTGACCCAGGGATGGTATCCACATCTCACATCTCCTGCAAAGGCAGGCAGGTTCTTGACCACTAGTGCCACCTGAGAAACAAGAGCAAATAACTTAGCTAGTTAGTCAGGGGCCTTGAAGAAGATGCAAGGAAATCTGGGATAATGGTATCTAAATAGACTTATGGGAATGAGCAGATTGTGTTTTATTTTTTGTTACAGCAGAGAGAATCCACTGTGGAAGAGACACTAACAGCCAAGTGATGAGGATGAAAAGGACTGTTGATGTCAACCCACCAGTCAGGGCCAACCAGAGCAATGGTAGCTGGAGGTTGCCCAACTAACCCTCCTCTCATAAATCCCCCCCCCCCCCCAAATTTTGACCAGTTAGAAATTATAATTCCGTCTTATAAATCCTCAAATGTGTTAAGTGCATACAAAATTACTCTGATATATATGAGATATATATATATGCTCATTCAGGTTATATGCTGAATACAATAGGCATGACATGATTACTGAAATGGTCAATCATTTTGTTTACCCTCTTGAATTTTATTTGCATTCGGAGGGAAAATTTACAGGATTGGTATTTAAAAATCACACAGCTAATTTTCAAATACAATATGAGGCAGCTTTATAAAATAAAAACATGCATAGAAGATATTTGAAATAAAGATAAAAGAGAGCTTCTAAATAATAAAGTATAATGAAATTGTGAAGCAACTATTTCATTGTCCACTACATTTTTTCTGAAAATGTGAAACTCCTGACCATTAGGCCTTGAAGGGAAATAAAATGATGAGACAGTTTTATGATACCAGAAATCATGAATTTGTTTGAAATTTTAAAAATGTATTTCTTAAACATATTCTTTAGGAAGAGGTCATTATGCTAATTACATAGTGAACATTAAGCGAACATAATGGAGTTTGTCTTAAATTGCACATCTAGGAGGGAAAGGATAGAACTAATTTTTACTGACTGAATAATTTGTATTTTTAAGAGTTGACTCATTGGAAAAGACCCTGTTGCTGGGAGGGATTGGGGGCAGGAGAAGAAGGGGACGACAGAGGATGAGATGGCTGGATGGCATCACCGACTCGACGGACATGAGTTTGAGTGAACTCCAGGAGTTGGTGATAGACAGGGAGGCCTGGCATGCTGTGATTCATGGGGTCACGAAGAGTTGGACGTGACTGAGCGACTGAACTGAACTGAACTGAAGCATGATTTATAAATAATCCTACAGAGATTTAGAGAGGTTGCAAAATTTTTCCAAGGTTATATAAGTAATATGCTATATGTGTGTCAGTTGATCAGTAGTGTCCAACTCTTTGTGACCCCATGGACTGTAGCCTGACACGCTCCTCTGTCTACGGAATTTTCCAGGCAAGAACGCTGGAGTGGGTTGCCACTCCCTTCTCCAGTGGATCTTCCCGACCCAGGGTCTGTCGTCCAAAGCTCTCATGTGTTCTTTCTACTATGTTAGGCTGTAGAATATAGATCATGTTCTTGATATAACCCTACTGTATATTTATTCTTTATTTAAAAAGGCATCCTTAATTTAAATTTTATAATATAACAAAGACTTCATGTATTTTAAGCTAACATAGACTAAGTACAACATCCTTTTGATCTAAGTTGATGTAGGTGGAACTATATGAAATTGTCAATATCAATCATTTTTGATGCACATAATGGTTATACTATGGTTCAAGTTAATAGAAGGATAGAACTCTGAGAAAGGAGAAAAAAAATTCCTAAAATAGCCAGACTTAATATGTGTACCTTGAGGTTGCTAGGAGATGGCCTGGCTCTTACAGTTTGGCTACAGAATATAAACTATCTTAAAGATTACCATCATCAGACAAGGTTGCTCTGTGATCATGGTGACTTGAGACAAAAAAAAAAGTCCTCTTTTGTAATAACAAATACCAAGTCACTACACAAACCTCAAAATTATCAAATATCCCCCTCTACCAGCAGACAGGACAGAATGTTGCTTCTTTACTAACCACAGCTTCATTCCTGCTTTGTTCCTCTCCCTTCTTGATAAAAATTATTAAGACACCTAATCACAGTAATGACCCCTTTCTGAGAGCATCCAATTGAGAACAAACTTTGCTTCCTTGAACAGTCCCCCAAAACCACCTGATGTGAGCTCAAACCCTTGAGTCCTTTCCAACTCATTCTTACAGAGATATCCCACAGTTCCCTCTGATACATTCTTTGTTCAGACTCAGGAATACATCTAACTTTGTTTGACTTGCTTGTGTTGTTAGCCGTCTTTAGTTGCTGGATGCTGTCAGAAGCAAAGGTTTCTGAGATTTGCCACCTAAGGCCAGGTGTCTGATTAAGCAATAGGTGTGTGTTTGAACACCTCTCTGTTCCTGATGATTTCACCTTGATTGCTGGTCATCATTAGCCCAGAGAATCTGGGAAAGTTGCTCTCTCAACTAAGCTGCAGGGAGGCCTGGTGTGCTGCAGTCCGTGGGGTCATAGAGAGTCAGACACAACTTAACGAATGAACAACCACAGCAAATAAGCTATTTCCATCATGCTTCTTCTGGATATGTGTGTGTGTGTGTGTGTGTCCGTCCTTAGTCGCTCAGTCACGTCCTATTCTTTGTGACCCCGTGGACTGTAGCCCACTAGTCTCCTCTGTCCATGGCGATTCTCCAGGTAAGCATACTTGATTGGGTTGCCATGCCCTCCTCCAGGGGATCTTCCCAACCCAGGAGTTGAACTCAGGTCTCCCGCATTGCAGGCAGATTCTTTACCATCTGAGCCACCAGGGAAGTTCTTTGCTGGGTATAGATTAGGTCAAACCTGACCCCTTTGATAAATACCTTAAATCATCATGCTTCAGAGTTGAATACAGAGAGATCCTATTTTAAACTAAGGTAGATAGCTTCCAAGATGACATTCAGTGCTAAAATTAGAGCACCTGAGATATTCAAGATGAGGCCGAGGCTTACCCCACTTCCATAGGAATATAGGCTGTAGTTATATATATGGACAGAACCAAACTGAGGAAGTATGATTTTCTTATCTATAGGGACACATATATAAGTGAAATATTGATATACTACCTTAAAAAGTATGAGGTATTTTATTTTGGCTTACAAATAATTGAAAGATGGATATTATGAACTAGTCATTTGACTATAAGATGATTTTATTTTGAAATATTTAAAACATTGGATTTGCAATGCATGTCCTCAATGACTGAGGAAGCAGTGATTTCTTATTACTTCTTTAGCACCTGATGATAATCCAAAATATTCTAAAATGAGGACCTTATTTTTTATAAGTTATTATAAAACATCTCAAACATACCACAGAAGTAGGGAAGAATGGCATATTGAACCCCCTAAAATTGGTGGCTGTCACTAAGGTTCAGTATTTTGCCATCTTGTTTTATCTATTCTCCCATCCTTTTTCCCCTTTTTGATGAAATAATTAAATGCAAATGCAAGGCATAAGTTTAGCACTTTACTTCTAAGGTGGACTATGTGAAGATGCCTGAAGATAATTAGCTAAACGTATGTTTAAGTTGCCTATTGCTATATGTTACTATTAATAAAACAGTTTCATCAGTCTAGAAAAGGCTTTTATATTCTTCCTTATGCCTCTTTGTTAGGACAGGTGGGAAGATAGTCAAGTTGCATGTTTGTGTTGTGTTGGTCCCTCAGTCGTGTCTGACTCTGTGCGACCCCATGGAGAGTCAGGCTCTTCTGTCCCTGGGATTCTCCAGACAACAATTCTGGAGTGGGTTGCCATTCCCTAATCCAGGGGATCTTCCTGACCCAGGGATTGAACATTGGAGGCAGATTCTTTACCATCTTAGCCACCAGGGAAGCCCAGTCAAGTTATTTAGATATAAACTTTAGAAGGTAATGATACAATTTTTCTGATTTTTATTATATCATAATTTATAGAAAAAGCATGTTTTTTTTATCTGGGCCAGTAGCAATATGACACACAATTTGAAGAAAAAAAATAAAACTCTTGAATTGATTCCCTAGTATATAGCTTGGCCCCATAGATATTATCAGATTGAATAATCAAAGACTGATGATAGATCAATAATCAGTGAATCACAATCTCTTTTCCTAAAAACTGTACATGTTCATTTAAAATTATTTGGTAAATAAATTGTTTTATCTATTCAAGCAGTTTATATATAGACTTTTTAGAATATTCCATTCATGATAAAATCTACTTTGACAACCTCTTTAAAATTTCACCACACATATTCTCTCATCCTCCCACCCCTTGCTGACATTTCCAGTTCCTTGATTGTGCTTTTCTATCCCTCAGTATTTCTCTCTTTTAACTGCCGTTTATAATCTTCTCACCTAACCACCTCCAGCTCTGGACTTAAAGTTGCAATGGGGCAGAGAATTTGTAGTTTTTTCTATACCCTATTCTATTATTTCAGTAATAATCATTAAATAAAATCAATAATAATGATCATCAGAATAAAAGCAAACAAGAAAAAGTAACAGAGCCACTAGGAAAGCCACTGGGCTTTCTTGGTGGCTCAGAGGATAAACAATCTGCTGCAATGAGGAAGACCTGAGTTCAATCTCTGGGTCTGGAAGATCTCCTGGAGAAGGAAATGGCAACCCACGCTAGTATTCTTACCTGGAGAATTACATCGACAGAGCCTGAAGGGGCTACAGTCCATGGGGTAGCAAAGAGTCAGACAAGACTGAGCAACTAACACTTTCACTTTGCAGAGCTTGCCATACTTCTGGGGCAGAAGATGAAATCTAACACTCCCACCAGGCATTTCATACCATTTGAGCACTCTACCTTAACCTTTATTTTCTAAGAAACAAAAAACAGCACAACATCTGATCAGAAGCCATTTGCAAAACAAAAGTTAATCTAGATAAACAGGTCTTTTGCTTCAAAAGAATGGTGACTGGTCTCTTTTAGTGAAAAGTGAAAGTGAAGTTGCTCAGTTGTGTCCAACTCTTTGCAGCTCCATGGACTGTAGCCTACCAAGCTCCTCTGTCCATGGGATTTTCCAGGCAATAGTACTAGAGTGGATTGCCATTTCCTTCTCCAGGGGATCTTCCCAACCCAGGGATCAAACCTGTGTCTCCCGCATTGTAGGCAGATGCTTTACCATCTGAGCCACTAGCAGTAAATAATCCCATGGCAGGGCTTCCCTGGTGGCTCAGTGGTAAAGAATCTGCTTGCAATGCGGGAGTCACAGGAGATGCAGGTTTGATTCCTGAACCTGGAAGATTCCTTGAAGGAGGGAATGGCAACCCACGTCAGTATTCTTTCCTGGAGAATCCCATGGACAGAGGAGCCTGGTGGGCTACAGTCCATAGGTTTGCAAAGAATCTGACTTGACTGAAGCAACTTGTCATGCACGCATGCATTTCTATGGGAACCCTTAAAATGGAGACAGTGATTTTACCACAAAAGAACGTTCATAACAAAAAGCACAATAAAATTGAGAAGTCAATTGGCATATATTTTAATTATCATTCAAGTCCAGAAGACAATAATAGAATTCTTCCTTTTCTTAGTTCTCAAGTTGCATGCTAGGTACATGACATCCCAGGCAGTCACGTTCACCCTAAAAAGTGATGGTGACCCCAAAAATGTGTATGCCTTTCAAGAAGATCTCTAAAGACCAGCACAATGTCCACTATGAGCAACCTGCAAATTCTCAGTATGGTCTGCATTAGAGGATGTCAGTTACTAGTTAAAGTTACTTGTAAAGAACAGGCTTAGCTAATTAGGTTAAATGTATCCTAAGATAAGCTTTCACTAAAGGAAAAGTTTCCTCCTAGATCTTCATATGGTTGTTTTAATATCCCATCTATTTGTTTAGGTATGCACAGGAAGAATAAGATGTGTGGTGACTGTCACATTGCTTTTTGAAAAATGAAGGGGTTTATTGAACATTAATTTTGTCCTGAATTTCCTCTGGACGAAGGGATATACTCACTGATTATTATATCATTCTCTTCCACATAAGACAATCATTTATTTTCATATGCAGGGTGATTAGTGATTATTTCTTTTAGTTACTTTGGAACCCCAGGTGGCTCAGTGGTAAAGAATCGGCCTGCAATGAAGGAGATGCAGGAGACATGAGTTCTATTCCTGGGTTGGGAAGATCCCCTTGAGGAGGAAATGGCAGCCTACTCCAATATTCTTGCCTGGAGAATCCCATGGACAGAGGAGCCTGCTGTGCTAGAGTCCATAGGGTTGCAAAGAATCAGACATAATTGAGCATGCACGCATGCATGTATACTAATTATAGTCCTCATGGCCTCTAGTGAAAATCTCTAACAGGTTAAGGAAAAAATTCGTAAATTTTGGGTTCAGTTTAATTTAGGCTCATGATTTTTCAAGAAAGTATAAACTACTCTTTTAGAACGTCAAAAGTTACAGAATTTTTCTTTTTTAAGAAAAAATGAATAAAATTATAATTATGTTAGAGGAAAATTTATATCTTGTTGAGTCCATAAAGGATGGAAGTTGATAGTTGGTAATCTCAAAATTAAATATATGAGCTTGGAGTATAGCATTATAGAAGTGGGTTAGATATAAAGATTGATATTATATTCCCATATTTTTTGACAGTGAATGAATGAGCTGAAGTTTTCTGGAAAAGGAGGTATTAATAATCCTGTTGTGGTTAAGACTTCTTAGGAATTTGAAATAGTATGTGTAATATTTTGTGCATTCAGTAAAATGTAGTCTGCTATTAATACTATTTTTTGAAATATTGAAATGAGGAAAATGACAATCAAATGAAAGTCTTCTTCATTTATTCTTTGAGATATATTAGAGGAGGTGAGATTAACTGCCTAAATATTGTGCATATAAGACTATGGTTTTTCCTGTGATCATGTATGGATGTGAGAGTTGGACTGTGAAGAAGGCTGAACGCCGAAGAATTGATGCTTTTGAACTGTGGTGTTGGAGAAGATTCTTGAGAGTCCCTTGGACTGCAAGGAGATCCAACCAGTCCATTCTGAAGGAGATCAGCCCTGGGATTTCCTTGGAAGGAATGATGCTAAAGCTGAAACTCCAATACTTTGGCCACTTTATGTGAAGAGTTGACTCATTGGAAAAGACTCTGATACTGTGAGGGATTGAAGGCAGGAGGAGAAGGGGACGACAGAGGATGAGATGGCTGGATGGCATCACTGACTCTATGGAAGTGAATTTGAGTGAACTCCGGGAGTTGGTGATGAACAGGGAGGCCTGGCTGGCTGCAATTCATGGCGTCACAAAGAGTCGGACATGACTGAGTGACTGAACTCAGCTGTAAAAAGTTAAAATCATGCTTTTGTTGATATTTAAAGCAATAAATATTATTGTAAAACTCATGCAAGTAAAGAATTTTTGATAACTCATTGAAACAATACACTAAAAATGATAGAAAAAAGAGGGGGAAATGCATCTTCTAGCTCAATGGAACCAATATTTTATATCTATCAGGAAGTATAGATCAAGTTTGTAAGAAGTCATATTTGATATGTTTATTGTGGGAGCATAATTTTATTAACATAAACATTATACTACTTTTCTATATCTAAAATAAATTTACATTTTCTGTAGATTTGTTAATCAACTTGATGAGTGAAAAAATTATGTGGTTTCAAAATAAGAAATTACTTCTTCAAAATATTTTATTTCTTTATAAAACAAGAAGATGATCTGATATTCATGCATATCAGCCTGAAGATGGACTTATTTTGTCACCAACATAGGACTAAGCAATTTTTTTTTTATTAATACATGTTCAAAGTTCTAGAATTTAATTTTCTACACACTGGAAAGTGCTGATTTTAGAAGGTACTTAAGCTTAATACCTTTGACACATTAAGGCAATTTTGTCCATAACTTAAAGTTTCAGGTCTCTTGATTGTTAGTCTCTCCCATAGATTAAAGATATATGAGTTCCAAGAATGAAAACACATGAAAATTATCTCCTTTTTCTCTGCAACCTTGGCAATTGTAGGTGAAATTTCTTAGCATTTGGTTGGTTTCCAATAAAAGTCAAAAGGATTGGCAGCCTGATCTTTATGAAACACCTTGAAGGATCTTGAAGGGCTTCCTTGTTAGCTCAGCTGGTAAAGAATCCTCCTACAATGTGGGAGACCTGAGTTCGATCCCTGGGTTGGGAAGATCCACTGGAGAAGGGAACAGCTAACAGCTTCAGTATTGTGGCCTGGAGAATTCCATGAACCATGAGAAGTCCATGGGGTCGCAAAGAATTGGACATGACTGAGCGACTTTCATTTCACTTTGAAAATCTGAGATTTCACTCTGCTTGCAAACTAATAAGTAAACCTGCCACAGTTTTATGCATGCAGGCAGAAGACCTGAGTCTCCTGGGTTAGAGACAAATGAGTTTATTATTAGCAGCATTCACAGTGGTCAGACTAACAGTCAATGGTCAGTTCTGTGAGCCCTGTTTCCCAGTGTCAAGTGGCACCTGCCCATACAGTGGGTTATGTTACAAAGAGGAGCATGGTCTTGGGGAACCCAGACTTTTTGTAATGAGCAATAAACCTGCTTAATTTTTGTTTATTTAATAAACGATGTTTATTACAATGGACAGTAGGAAGAGCAGCCCTTTCCTGCTGGGAGAGACCCTGTGAATGCGAGTACGTGTGTACTAAGTCATATCCGACTCTTTGAGACCCCATGGATAGTAGCCCCAGTAGATTATTAAGTTAATTTTAAACCACATGGCAAGAAGCATTTTGGGAAAGTGATAAGTAAATTAATACACTTAGAAAAAGAAGCAAGTAAGGTTGAAGACCACAAAATCTGAATTTGAGGGTACTCAGTGTTTATATGTCTTATTTCTCTTTTTCTGCCACATCAGACTTGCTTTGCTGATGGTGTGGTTGAAAAGACCAGAGCTGAGGTTCTAGTAAGATAACTTGCAGACAGAGGATGCCCTAGGCCAATCATAAACTCTTCCTCTATCAGAGATTGAAGGACAAGCCTGTATGGTCAGGTATACATTACCAATTAGTTTGGAGAGTATCCATAAATTGTACATGTTTCTTGGTCCAGAATAAAATGGGACCAGAATGGGTTTCATTAATGGGTGGCTCAATTAAATCTTGATTATTAGGGATTAACTATTAGTATTATGGAGAAGGAAATAATAACCCCTTTTAGTATTTTTTGCTTGAGAAATCCCACAGACATAGGAATCTGTTGGGTTACAGTCTGTGGGGTCACATTCAGACACGACTTAGCGGCTGAGCGTGCACACATTAGTACTGGTGTATCCTACACACTGTAGTGCCTCTGGCATATTTAGTTTCAGGGGCCTCAGGAATATTCAGTATCTCATGGTCCTTCCTTGTCTTTCCATATTTAACACATACATGCTTTACTTGCTATTTATTTTTATGCTTTGCACATTGCTACCTTATATTTAATACATTCTGCCAATTCTTCCTGGGTTTTATGAACTTTTGGTTTAGTAGCTAATGTTTAGTTATCATATCTTTAAAAGTTGTGCATATATTTTACAGATGACATTTAAATTGTGATATTACTTGTATATCATAATGTGTTGATCAAGATTCTTATTCTTTACAGTTAGGAAATCAGGCAGTTTTGTAGTTTCAGTAGGGCAGTGAGGAGTTATGTTGCATTACTCTAAATAGAGAATGGGAAGTAAGAAAGCTTGAGAAAAGAAAGAATGAATTTGGATTGGAGCTGGAAAGTAGAAGAGGTTTGAATATTTACAGAGAGATGCTCAGGAAAATCCCTATATAAGTAAATACTATATTGTGTACACAATACTGCTTTCCCCTCATTTGAAGCTCCTTCAAATTGAGGATACACACATCTCTAACTAGGCTTCGATAGATAGGCTCTAACCTAAAATTCCTCCACTCCTGGACTTCCTGTTGCTACAAGGCCAGTCAACCCTAACCTGTTCTCTTTCTCTCTGTCCTTAGGCTTTTCTCCAAAGATATAAGGTCAATCTAATTCAATTTAACTGATTTGACCTGTTGGTGTTTATTGATTGCTCAGCTACTGATTAAGCACTTCACCATCCTACCTGCTCTATTTCTTAATCATCTGTGGCTTCTTCTTCTCTTCAAGTTGGAAAGAATCACTCTCTGGCTGTTCAGGTCTCTAGGTCAGTAGGGAGACCCCCTCCTTTGACGGAACTGTGTGTGAACATCATTGTTCAGCTGCCTTTAAGAAGGGAACCCTAGTTCACCATTTTCCATGTATGGATCTTGCAGAGACATCCTGTCTGTGGTGTCAAGTTGAAACTGATTTTAGTGTATTACTTATTGGTCTATGAAAGATAAAGCTTTGTTAAAGGCAATCAATGATAGCCTCAGTTTTATTTCATGGAGGGGGACAGATCTAAACATCCTGTTGAATCATAGCATCATTTCTTCACTTTTAATTTAGAGGAGGTTATTTATCCATTTTCTGCTTGAGATTATACACAATTATTGAAATTCTATGGCTTCAGCTCTTCTAGATCTGTGGAGAAAAGGGGCATGTCTTATCTCTGAGAGGCAGAAGGGCCAAGTGGGGAAATTCCTTCCTGTGTGCATGAGAAATAGAAGTTTGGCCCATCTTCTAATCCATTCTTGCTGTGAAAGTTACTGTGACTCAACGGTGCTGTGTGTGTGTTAGTTGCTCATTTGTGTCTGACTCATTGCAACCCCATGGACTATAGCCTCCTAGGCTCCTCTTTCCATGGGATTTCCCAGGCAGGAATACTGGAGTGAGTGGCCATTTTCTTATCCAGGGGATCTTCCTGACCCAGGAATTGAACCCAAGTCTCCTGCATTGCAGGTAATTTCTTTACCATCTAAGGCACTAGGGAAGCCTCACTCAAGCATGCTATTGAACTGCAACTTTTAAACTACATCTAAAGTGGAGTGATTAATAATATTGTGATGAGTAGTTAATGTATGCAGAACACTGAGTCCAGTGTTTGTGTGCTTCAGGAAAAATAATTAGTCTCACTAATATTATTTCTCTGGGAGCCACTGAAATGGTGTCTGCCACAGACTATTCAGAGAGAGAGGGTTCAGGTATCTCATTATCTCTATGTGTGTGTGTGTGTGTTCAGTTGCTCAGATATATCCGATTCTTTGCGACCACATGGGCTATAGCCTACCAGGCTTCTCTGTCCATGGAATTTTCCATGCCAAGAATACTGGAGTGGGTTGCCATTTCCTTTTCCAGGGGATCTTCCTGACCCAGGGATCAAATCTGTGTCTCTGGTGTCTCCAGCACTGGCAGGTTGATTCTTTACTGCTGTGCCATCTGGGAAGCCCTCATCACCTCTATGATCTACCCTAAATATACATTCCCATTTTGATTACTCTGTATAATAATAATTTTTAAAAAAACCTAACTTGCTCCCCTCCCAATTGAAATTAATTAACTTATTCTTTCAGTTGCTTATTGAGTAGACACTAATATTTTAGTAAGTTTCAGGCTAGCTGGCAGTAGGGGAGGATGTCAGGAACCTTTGCAGTGTTCAGGGAGCATAGTAAACTTTGGGTTTATCTTGAAAACTCAGCTCAGTTTCCAACTCCTTAGGAAAGATTTCCAAAACTCCCCACTACCTCACCTTCCAGTTTATTGTTTCTTCCTCATTGTTACTCCTACACTTTGTTCTCTGGCACTGTCCTACTCTGTTACCTTAATGGTTTAGATGCCTGTCTGTCCACTCACTTAATGAGCCCTCAGACCCTGTCCATGACCCCTGGGAAGATGCTCACTAACTGAGTGAAAGAACTCATAAATAAATTGCTTCCTGAATAGTTTAATTCACAACAATAGGGAGGTCCAGAAATGTGAATGAAACTGTAGCCCAGTTTCAGCAGAGCAGGGAACCTGACATCCTTAGAATCAAAGGGATAGCTCAAAGGCAGGTATGCCTGCTTTTCGGTGTTATCTAGAATGGCTATTATTGCAGAAGGAAATGGCAACCCACCCCAGTATTCTTGCCTAGAGAATCCCAGGGATGGGGGAGCCTTGTGGGCTGCTGTCTATGGGGTCGCACAGAGTCGGACATGACTGAAGTGACTTAGCAGCAGCAGCAGAATGGCTATTTCCTAGGGAGCAAGAACAAAAGGAGGGGACTTGAGGGGACTGGGCTGTTTGAAAGCCCTTTCTTCCTCCACCCCTTTCCCAATCACCCAGCTCTCAACAGCTGAAGGGAATCAAACTCAGAGCATTCTTGCTAAGTAGGTGAGTGATCTGGTGACTGTTACAGAGGAAAACCCACAGGCTTCAAAGTAAAGCAGACTATTGGCAAGTGTGCTGTTGGTGGTGGAGGAATCCTAGTCGGTTAAAGTAAAGCTGCCCCAGAAGATCCAGTTAATGAACAGGTTATCACAGGCCTCAAAGTTTCAGGTACTAAATAATCTAACTTCTTCCTGTATTAGAATAATACAATAATCCTATAGGGGGTAGCAATGGCTAGAAAGAGAAAGGAGCAGCTTTAAGAGATTATAGAGAATGAATTAATAGCAGGAAAGCTATATTTTATTGAGCATCTACTGTGCTCCAGGCTACATGCTTTATCAGCTTTTAATCTTAAATTTAAACTCTGTAACATAGGGTGTCCTTGTGTCCATTTAAGAAGTGAAAATGGGATCTCTAAGCAATTAAACAACCTGCCTACTTTCCCAGAGGTTATGAGCCACAAAAGGGAGGCTCAAAGTAGGGTCAGTCCGATGCCTAAGTCCTGGCTCTTAAGACTCTTCTTACGTCTGCCTCCTCATACGTGGTGTACGGAGACCGGAATTGAAGATCACACCACAATTCAAGTCCTTATAGCTAAATATGATGGAATTTTAAAAGCTCTGGTAGGACAATTGGAAAGGAAATTTTGAATATAGATGGTTACTTTGGATTAGTATATACATATTTTAATAGAGGTCTCTAGCATATTATCAGTTGTTAGTGTTCAGTCGCCCAGTCGTGTCTGACTGTTTGCAGTCCTATGGACTGTAGCATGCCAGGTCCCCCTGTCCCTCATCATCTCCCAGAGTTTTCCAAGTTCATGTTCATTGCATTGGTGATGCCATCCACCCATCTCATCCTCTGACCCCCTCTTTTCCTTCTGCCCCCAATCTTTCCCAGCATCAGGGACTTTTCCAGTGAGTCATCTGTTGGCATCAGATGACCAAAATACTGGAGTTTTAGCTTCAGGATCAGTCCTTCCAATGAGTATTCAGGGTTGATTTCTCTTAAGATTGACTTGTTTGATCTTGCTGTCCAAGGGAATTTCAGAAATCTTCTCCAGCCTCACAGTTCAAAGGCATCAATTCTTCGGTGCTCCACTTTCTTTACAGTCCAGCTCTCATAACTGTATGTGACCATTGGGAAGACTATAGCCTTGACTATATAGACGTTTGTTGGCAGAGTAACGTTTCTGCTTTTCAATATGCTGTCTAGGTTTTTCATCGCTTTCCTGCCAAGAGGCAATCTTCTGACTTCATGGCTGCAGTCACCATCTGCAGTGATTTTGGAGCCCCAAAAGAGGAAATCTGTCACTGCTGCCACCTTTTCCCCTTCTATTTGCCATGCAGTAATGGGATCATTGCTATGATCTCAGTTTTTTAATATTTAGTCTTAAGCGAGCTCTTTCACTGGAGGAGGGAATGACAAACCACCCTAGTATACTTGCCGTGAGAACCTCATGAACTGTATAAAAAGCCTAAAATATATTATCAGTAGACCCTGATAAGTAATAAATAAATAATGGGGATAAATTATGATTTAGTTCACTTACCAGTATAATGGAGATATTTGTATTACATTCCTCGTAAGTGTCAACTGAAAATTGACATTTGTGATCTACCTCTACAAGGATTAAATCATGTACTGCTGTAGCTGCTGACCTTCAATATCCCCTGAAAGGAGTTCAGCATGGAGAGCAGAAATAAGGCACTCTGTACTCAGGCAAAAACTGTCAAGACAAGTCTTCAGATGGTTAGATATTTTCAAGAGCCAATTTTATGAGCCCAAATCTTGTATCTCCCCATAACTATAAAGCAATAAAATCCTTCATGGTGATGACTGTTCCTCATGACTGCCAAAGCTTCATAAGACTAGCAGAAATCTTCCAGAAAAATAAATGCTTGATTGTATATATTCCTCCTCCACCAAAAATCACATATATACCGGCCTTTCCCCCATTGCCTCTTTGGAGCAGCTTCTCAGAGCTATCTGAGATGTTGTCTCCCAGGCTGCAGTCCTCAGTTTGCCCCAAGTGAAACAGCTCACAACTCTCACATTGTGCAATTAAAAATATATATATATTGTATTTCTCTTTGCATCTGGCTGCACCAGGTCTTTGCTGTGTCACACGGCATCTTCATTGTAGCACATGGGCGTCTCTCTACCTGTGGCACACAGGCTGAGTTGCCTTACAGCCTGTGGGATCTTAGTTCCCTGACCAGAGATTGAACCTGCATCCCCTGCATTGCAAGGGAGATTCCTAACCACTGGACCACCAGGGAAGTCCCTATGCAATTTTTTAAAGTTGACATAAGCTTGCTGTGAGGATGAAGTCTGGCATACCATAAGAATTCAATGAACATTATTATTATTATTCATTTTAAAACCAATTTTTGTTTGTTTACTTATTTTTGACTGCTCTTGGTCTTCCTTGCTACTGGCCAGCTTTATCTAGTGGTGGCAAGTGGGGTCTACTTTTCATTGCAGTGTGTGGGCTTCTGTTCATGGTGGCTTCTCTTTTTGAAGAGCACAGGCCCTAACGCATTTAGGCTTCAGTAGTTGTAGAATGTGGGCTCAGTAATTGTGGTGCATGGTCTTAGTTGCTCCAGACCAGGTAGCATTTGTTTTGGGCTAAGATTCGAACCCATGGCCCCTGCATTAGCAGGCATATTCTTAACCACTGGACCACTAGTCAAGTCCCATCCACTTGTTTCTAATTATGTGTATTTGGTTAAGAAAGTAACACTATGTTTACTGCTGGGAATGTATGTATATGCCTTTGTTTTTCAGCTGTATGAATAAACTTTCTGTATTTGATTGAGAATAATTTTCTTCTACCTTTAAAGGAAAATAGTCTGTTAATGATAATAATATATCAATAAGTTATTCTTAATTGAGCCCTATATGTCAAATTCTCTGGAAGCATCTTACATACATTATTTCTTTGATTACTTCTATAAATATATGTAAATCATGTATTCATATTTATCCAATCATTTATTTAACACTGGAAGCAGATTTCAAACATACTTCTTGTCACTAACATGCAGTTGATGGATGAGTTTCAGATGAAAATGAACTTTTAAAAGTTGAACATCTTTTAAAAATTTTTAAAAGATAAACTTTTAAAAATTCTAGTGTGTGAGTGTCAATGTGTATTTCATCAGATTTTCAGTGGAGACTATTACTCATTGCCCCTCATCCAAATGGTTAAAAATTGCTGCTCTGTACGTACTGATTCAAATCCTTTTTGGAAAGGAGCAGAGTTCATTAAATGCACTAACATGAAATAATCTATCAAGATTTATCAAGAGGGCTTTACCTTCATGCAAATTTGTAGCCTGTTTAAGGGGTTTTGGGAAGAAGAGCAACTAAATCCTTCTTCCATATTTAAGTCAGACCTGAGTCATTAACAAATTCCAGTGGGAAGTTTATAGCACATGTTTAATTACGATAGGATTCTAAAGTCAATCCAGGGGCTGATAAGGTTCTGTTCTTTTACCAAATCCCAAACCACAATCTTTGGTGTTTCAAAACAAGGGCTCTTGTACAATCCTTGAAATGATTTTATTCCTTGGTGGCTCAGTCAGTAAAGCTGGAGATCCAGGTTCAATCCCTGGGTCAGGAAGATTCCCCAGAGGAGGACATGGCAACCCACTCTAGTATTCTTGCCTGGTGAATCCCATGGTCAGAGAAGCATGGTAGGCTACAGTCCATGGGGTCACAAAGAGTTATACATGACTTAGCGACTAAACAACAGTAAGAATGAATGGACTGAGTGGGAAAGACAAGAAACTGGGGTCCATGAATTGTGTACTTCCAAATGTGCTGTTTTGGCCAGTAACAACCTTAGGGTATGTCTAAGATTCAGCTGATTTTATTTTCAGGAGATAAAATACACCAAATCATTCAGCACACAGGCACCTTTAATGAGTTGGGATAATTTCGCCTCTTAGCTTACATGTGAAAATCAATAGAAAATCTCACCCTTAAGCTTTCAGTCACATCTGGGCACATTGGAAGTTGGGATGCAAAGTTTATTTGTGGTTTTGTCATATATAATAAAGATCCTGTAATGGTATTTTTGCTGTCCCCTTTGCTAGAACTGAAAAATTTTAATAGGATCTAAAATATCTCATGCTTGACCTATTATTGTCAAAGAACAATCAAGATGCTATGTTTAAAATTGACTTTATTTATTTATTTTTTAAAAAAATTTATTTTTACTTTATTTTACTTTACAATACTGTATTGGTTTTGCCATACATTGACATGAATCCACCATGGGTATACATGAGTTCCCAAACATGAACCCCCCTCCCACCTCCCACCCGATATCAGCTCTCTGGATCATCCCCGTGCACCAGCCCCAAGCATCCTGTATCCTGCATCAAACATAGACTGGCGATTCGTTTCTTACATGATAGTATACATGTTTCGATGCCATTCTCCCAAATCATCCCACCCTCTCCCTCTCCCTCAGAGTCCAAAAGTCCGCTCTACACATCTGTGTCTCTTTTGCTGTCTCGCATACAGGGTCATCATTACCATCTTTCTAAATTCCATATATATGTGTTAGTATACTGTATTGGTGTTTTTCTTTCTGGCTTACTTCACTCTGTATAATCGGCTACAGTTTCATCCATCTCATTAGAACTGATTCAATATATTCTTTTTAATGACTGAGTAATACTCCATTGTGTATATGTACCACAGCTTTCTTATCCATTCATCTGCTGATGGACATCTAGGTTGTTTCCATGTCCTGGCTATTATAAACAGTGCTGTGATGAACATTGGAGTGCATGTGTCTCTTTCAATTCTGGTTTCCTCGGTGTGTATGCCCAGCGGTGGGATTGCTGGGTCATAAGGCAGTTCTATTTGCAATTTTTTAAAGAATCTCCACACTGTTTTCCATAGTGGCTGTACTAGTTTGCATTCCCACCAACGGTGTAAGAGGGTTCCCTTTTCTCCACACCCTCTCCAGCATTTATTGCTTGCAGACTTTTGGATCACAGCCATTCTGACTGGTGTGAAGTGGTACCTCATTGTGGTCTTGATTTGCATTTCTCTAATAATGAGTGACGTTGAGCATCTTTTCATGTGTTCTAACACCACACACAAAAATAAACTCAAAATGGATTAAAGATCTAAACGTAAGACCAGAAACTATAAAACTCCTAGAGGAGACCATAGGCAAAACACTCTCCCACATAAATCACAGCAGGATCCTCTATGATCCACCTCCCAGAATTCTGGAAATAAAAGCAAAAATAAACAAGTGGGATCTAATTAAAATTAAAAGCTTCTGCACAACAAAGGAAAATATAAGCAAGGTGGAAAGACAGCCTTCTGAATGGGAGAAAATAATAGCAAATGAAGCAACTGACAAACAACTAATCTCAAAAATATACAAGCAACTTATGCAGCTCAATTCCAGAAAAATAAATGACCCAATCAAAAAATGGGCCAAAGAACTAAACAGACATTTCTCCAAAGAAGACATACGGATGGCTAAAACTGACTTTAAAGCAGAACAACAATGCATTTGCTAAGCAACAATGAAGGAAATGCAGACTTCTCAGTAGTTTCTAGTAAAATAGTTGTTAGACTGTACAAGCAAAGCTTAAAGCATAGGCATAACAGGGAGAGTGCTCGAGTTTTTTCACTTTTCAGGCAAAGTAACATAAATCTTTGAATCTGGTTACCTTTAGACATGATCCCTTTAAAAAAAACATTAGTATATGCCTACACATAATTTTAATTTAAAACTATATGTTCACTAATTTCATGTAACACATGAATTTCCAACTATTTTATACTACCAGGCATTTGTTTGTGTAAAATTCATAAAGTATAGTATAGAATTCATAAAGCACCTATCCGTTGTAAGTATTTATTTGAAACATGATTCGGTCCATAGCAAATACCAATATATTTTTAAAAATTGAGGGAATTTATATTATGCTGTATTGGTATAAAGACAGAATCTAGAGATTAAAAATGCTTGAATTGATTACATTTTATTGTTCACACATTAAGTGACACATAATATACATACTCTTGACTTCCAGCTGTTCATCAGCTTTTTTGCTCAAACTTTACAGAGATTATATAATGTTTGATATTTAGATTGCTCATTTTATGCAAGACTACGGTTAGCTATAGGTTAGTAAAAAATATGGTAGCCTGACCGCATACACTAAGTTTTGAATCTGCTTATAACGACATGTAAAAGTGCACC